>NW_027175763.1:1260000-1322500 GCF_028021215.1 Eschrichtius robustus | reverse complement strand
GGGTTAGGGTTAGGGTTAGGGTTAGTTTGAGGGTTAGGGCTCGGTTTAGGGTACGGGTTAGGATTAGGGTACGTGTTAGGGTTAGGGTAGGGGTTAGGGTTAGGGTACGCGTTAGGGTTACGGTAGTTATTAAACCTATCCCACTCTCTAGATACCCCTTAGCACGTCAAGGAATATTATTTGGGGGTCCAGCCATGGAGAAGAGTTTAGACACTAGGAGAAGATAAGGAACACACCCATTATCAAGAAATCACATTAGGATTCTCTTTTTAACCTGTTCTTTAAAACACTAGTGCTTAGGAAATCTATTGGAGGCAGAAGCAGTCAAGGGTAGCTTAGGGTTAGGGTTAGGGTTATTGTTAGGGTAAGGCTTAGGGTACGGGTTCGGGTACAGGTTCGGGTACGGCATAGGGTATGGGTTAGGGTTAGGGTTAGGGTTAGTTTGGGGGTTAGGGCTCGGTTTAGGGTACGGGTTAGGATTAGGGTACGTGTTAGTGTTAGGGTAGGGGTTAGGGTTAGGGTACGCGTTAGGATTACTGTAGTTATTAAACCTATCCCACTCTCTAGATGCCCTTTAGCACGTCAAGGAATATTATTTGGGGGTCCAGCCATGGAGAAGAGTTTAGACACTAGGAGAAGATAAGGAACACACCCATTATCAAGAAATCACATTAGGATTCTCTTTTTAACCTGTTCCTTAAAACACTAGTGCTTAGGAAATCTATTGAAGGCAGAAGCAGTCAAGGGTAGCTTAGGGTTAGGGTTAGGGTTAGGGTACGGCTTAGGGTACGGGTTCGGGTACGGGTTCGGGTACGGGTTTGGGTATGGCGTAGGATAGGGGTTAGGGTTAGGGTTAGGGTTAGTTTGAGGGTTAGGGCTCGGTTTAGGGTACGGGTTAGGATTAGGGTACGTGTTAGGGTTAGGGTAGGGGTTAGGGTTAGGGTACGCGTTAGGGTTAGGGTAGTTATTAAACCTATCCCACTCTCTCGATACCCCTTAGCAAGTCAAGGGATATTATTTGGGTGTCCAGCCATGGAGAAGAGTTTAGGCACTAGGAGAAGATAAGGAACACACCCATTATCAAGAAATCACATTAGGATTCTCTTTTTAACCTGTTCCTTAAAACACTAGTGCTTACGAAATCTATTGGAGGCAGAAGCAGTCAAGGGTAGCTTAGGGTTAGGGTTAGGGTTAGGGTTAGGGTTAGTGTTAGGGTACGGGTTCGGGTACGGGTTCGGGTACGGCGTAGGGTATGGGTTAGGGTTAGGGTTAGGGTTAGTTTGAGGGTTAGGGCTCGGTTTAGGGTACGGGTTAGGATTAGGGTACGTGTTAGTGTTAGGGTAGGGGTTAGGGTTAGGGTACGCGTTAGGGTTACGGTAGTTATTAAACCTATCCCACTCTCTAGATACCCCTTAGCACGTCAAGGAATATTATTTGGGGGTCCAGCCATGGAGAAGAGTTTAGACACTAGGAGAAGATAAGGAACACACCCATTACCAAGAAATCACATTAGGATTCTCTTTTTAACCTGTTCCTTAAAACACTAGTGCTTAGGAAATCTATTGGAGGCAGAAGCAGTCAAGGGTAGCTTAGGGTTAGGGTTAGGGTTAGGGTACGGCTTAGGGTACGGGTTCGGGTACGGGTTTGGGTATGGCGTAGGGTATGGTTTAGGGTTAGTTTGAGGGTTAGGGCTCGGTTTAGGGTTCGGGTTAATATTAGGGTACGTGTTAGGGTTAGGGTAGGGGTTAGGGTTAGGGTACGCGTTAGGTTTAGGGTAGTTATTAAACCTATCCCACTCTCTAGATACCCTTTAGCACGTCAAGGAATATTATTTGGGGGTCCAGCCATGGAGAAGAGTTTAGACACTAGGAGAAGGTAAGGAACACACCCATTATCCTGAAATCACATTAGGATTCTCTTTTTAACCTGTTCCTTAATACACTAGTGCTTAGGAAATCTATTAGAGGCAGAAGCAGTGAAGGGTAGCTTAGGGTTAGGGTTAGGGTTAGGTTTAGGGTTAGGGTTAGGGTACGGCGTAGGGAACGGTTTCGGGTACGGGTTCGGGTACGGAGTAGGGTATGGGTTAGGGTTAGGGTTAGGGTTAGTTTGAGGGTTAGGGCTCGGTTTAGGGTACGGGTTAGGATTAGTGTACGTGTTAGGGTTAGGGTAGTGGTTAGGGTTAGGTTACGCGTTAGGGTTAGGGTAGTTATTAAACCTATCCCACTCTCTAGATACCCCTTAGCACGTCAAGGAATATTATTTGGGGGTCCAGCCATGGAGAAGAGTTTAGACACTAGGAGAAGATAAGGAACACACCCATTATCAAGAAATCACATTACGATTCTCTTTTTAACCTGTTCCTTAAAACACTAGTGCTTAGGAAATCTATTGGAGGCAGAAGCAGTCAAGGGTAGCTTAGGGTTAGGGTTAGGGTTAGTGTTAGGGTACGGGTTCCGGTACGGGTTCGGGTACGGCGTTGGGTATGGGTTAGGGTTAGGGTTAGGGTTAGTTTGAGGGTTAGGGCTCGGTTTTGGGTACGGGTTAGGATTAGGGTACGTGTTAAGGTTAGGGTAGGGGTTAGGGTTAGGGTACGTGTTAGGGTTAGGGTAGTTATTAAACCTATCCCACTCTCTAGATACCCCTTAGCACGTCAAGGAATATTATTTGGGGGTCCAGCCATGGAGAAGAGTTTAGACACTAGGAGAAGATAAGGAACACACCCATTATCAAGAAATCACATTAGGATTCTCTTTTTAACCTGTTCCTTAAAACACTAGTGCTTAGGAAATCTATTGGAGGCAGAAGCAGTCAAGGGTAGCTTAGGGTTAGGGTTAGGGTTAGTGTTAGGGTACGGCTTAGGGTACGGGTTCGGGTACGGGTTCGGGTACGGCGTAGGGTATGGGTTAGGGTTAGGGTTAGGGTTAGTTTGAGGGTTAGGGCTCGGTTTGGGGTACGGGTTAGGATTAGGGTACGTGTTAGGTTTAGGGTAGGTGTTAGGGTTAGGGTACGCGTTAGGGTTAGGGTAGTTATTAAACCTATCCCACTCTCTAGATACCCCTTAGCACGTCAAGGAATATTATTTGGGGGTCCAGCCATGGAGAAGAGTTTAGACACTAGGAGAAGATAAGGAACACACCCATTATCAAGAAATCACATTAGGATTCTCTTTTTAAACTGTTCCTTAAAACACTAGTGCTTAGGAAATCTACTGGAGGCAGAAGCAGTCAAGGGTAGCTTAGGGTTAGGGTTAGGGTTAGGGTTAGGGTTAGTGTTAGGGTACGGGTTCCGGTACGGTTTCCGGTACGGGTTCGGGTACGGCGTTGGGTATGGGTTAGGGTTAGGGTTAGGGTTAGTTTGAGGGTTAGGGGTCGGTTTAGGTTACGGGTTAGGTTTAGGGTACGTGTTAGGGTTAGTGTAGTTATTAAACCTATCCCACTCTCTAGATACCCCTTAGCACGTCAAGGAATATTATTTGGGGTTCCAGCCATGGAGAAGAGTTTAGACACTAGGAGAAGATAAGGAACACACCCATTATCAAGAAATCACATTAGGATTCTCTTTTTAACCTGTTCCTTAAAACACTAGTGCTTAGGAAATCTATTGGAGGCAGAAGCAGTCAAGGGTAGGTTAGGGTTAGGGTTAGGGTTGGGGTACGGCTTAGGGTACGGGTTCGGGTACGGATTCGGGTACGGGTTTGGGTATGGCGTAGGATATGGTTTAGGGATAGGGTTAGGGTTAGTTTGAGGGTTAGGGCTCGGTTTAGGGTACGGGTTAAGATTAGGGTACGTGTTAGGGTTAGGGTAGGGGTTAGGGTTAGGGTACGCCTTAGGGTTAGGGTAGTTATTAAACCTATCCCACTCTCTAGATACCCCTTAGCACGTCAAGGAATATTATTTGGGGGTCCAGCCATGGAGAAGAGTTTAGACACTAGGAGAAGATAAGGAACACACCCATTATCAAGAAATCACATTAGGATTCTCTTTTGAACCTGTTCCTTAAAACACTAGTGCTTAGGAAATCTATTGGAGGCAGAAGCAGTGAAGGGTAGCTTAGGGTTAGGGTTACGGTTAGGGTTAGGGTTAGTGTTAGGGTACGGATTCGGGTACGGGTTCGGGTACGGCGTAGGGTATGGGTTAGGGTTAGGGTTAGGGTTAGTTTGAGGGTTAGGGCTCGGTTTAGGGTACGGGTTAGGATTAGGGTACGTGTTAGGGTTAGGGTAGGGGTTAGGGTTAGGGTACGCGTTAGGGTTACGGTAGTTATTAAACCTATCCCACTCTCTAGATACCCCTTAGCACGTCAAGGAATATTATTTGGGGGTCCAGCCATGGAGAAGAGTTTAGACACTAGGAGAAGATAAGGAACACACCCATTATCAAGAAATCACATTAGGATTCTCTTTTTAACCTGTTCTTTAAAACACTAGTGCTTAGGAAATCTATTGGAGGCAGAAGCAGTCAAGGGTAGCTTAGGGTTAGGGTTAGGGTTAGGGTTAGGGTTATTGTTAGGGTAAGGCTTAGGGTACGGGTTCGGGTACAGGTTCGGGTACGGCATAGGGTATGGGTTAGGGTTAGGGTTAGGGTTAGTTTGGGGGTTAGGGCTCGGTTTAGGGTACGGGTTAGGATTAGGGTACGTGTTAGTGTTAGGGTAGGGGTTAGGGTTAGGGTACGCGTTAGGATTACTGTAGTTATTAAACCTATCCCACTCTCTAGATGCCCTTTAGCACGTCAAGGAATATTATTTGGGGGTCCAGCCATGGAGAAGAGTTTAGACACTAGGAGAAGATAAGGAACACACCCATTATCAAGAAATCACATTAGGATTCTCTTTTTAACCTGTTCCTTAAAACACTAGTGCTTAGGAAATCTATTGAAGGCAGAAGCAGTCAAGGGTAGCTTAGGGTTAGGGTTAGGGTTAGGGTACGGCTTAGGGTACGGGTTCGGGTACGGGTTCGGGTACGGGTTTGGGTATGGCGTAGGATAGGGGTTAGGGTTAGGGTTAGGGTTAGTTTGAGGGTTAGGGCTCGGTTTAGGGTACGGGTTAGGATTAGGGTACGTGTTAGGGTTAGGGTAGGGGTTAGGGTTAGGGTACGCGTTAGGGTTAGGGTAGTTATTAAACCTATCCCACTCTCTCGATACCCCTTAGCAAGTCAAGGGATATTATTTGGGTGTCCAGCCATGGAGAAGAGTTTAGGCACTAGGAGAAGATAAGGAACACACCCATTATCAAGAAATCACATTAGGATTCTCTTTTTAACCTGTTCCTTAAAACACTAGTGCTTACGAAATCTATTGGAGGCAGAAGCAGTCAAGGGTAGCTTAGGGTTAGGGTTAGGGTTAGGGTTAGGGTTAGTGTTAGGGTACGGGTTCGGGTACGGGTTCGGGTACGGCGTAGGGTATGGGTTAGGGTTAGGGTTAGGGTTAGTTTGAGGGTTAGGGCTCGGTTTAGGGTACGGGTTAGGATTAGGGTACGTGTTAGTGTTAGGGTAGGGGTTAGGGTTAGGGTACGCGTTAGGGTTACGGTAGTTATTAAACCTATCCCACTCTCTAGATACCCCTTAGCACGTCAAGGAATATTATTTGGGGGTCCAGCCATGGAGAAGAGTTTAGACACTAGGAGAAGATAAGGAACACACCCATTACCAAGAAATCACATTAGGATTCTCTTTTTAACCTGTTCCTTAAAACACTAGTGCTTAGGAAATCTATTGGAGGCAGAAGCAGTCAAGGGTAGCTTAGGGTTAGGGTTAGGGTTAGGGTACGGCTTAGGGTACGGGTTCGGGTACGGGTTTGGGTATGGCGTAGGGTATGGTTTAGGGTTAGTTTGAGGGTTAGGGCTCGGTTTAGGGTTCGGGTTAATATTAGGGTACGTGTTAGGGTTAGGGTAGGGGTTAGGGTTAGGGTACGCGTTAGGTTTAGGGTAGTTATTAAACCTATCCCACTCTCTAGATACCCTTTAGCACGTCAAGGAATATTATTTGGGGGTCCAGCCATGGAGAAGAGTTTAGACACTAGGAGAAGGTAAGGAACACACCCATTATCCTGAAATCACATTAGGATTCTCTTTTTAACCTGTTCCTTAATACACTAGTGCTTAGGAAATCTATTAGAGGCAGAAGCAGTGAAGGGTAGCTTAGGGTTAGGGTTAGGGTTAGGTTTAGGGTTAGGGTTAGGGTACGGCGTAGGGAACGGTTTCGGGTACGGGTTCGGGTACGGAGTAGGGTATGGGTTAGGGTTAGGGTTAGGGTTAGTTTGAGGGTTAGGGCTCGGTTTAGGGTACGGGTTAGGATTAGTGTACGTGTTAGGGTTAGGGTAGTGGTTAGGGTTAGGTTACGCGTTAGGGTTAGGGTAGTTATTAAACCTATCCCACTCTCTAGATACCCCTTAGCACGTCAAGGAATATTATTTGGGGGTCCAGCCATGGAGAAGAGTTTAGACACTAGGAGAAGATAAGGAACACACCCATTATCAAGAAATCACATTACGATTCTCTTTTTAACCTGTTCCTTAAAACACTAGTGCTTAGGAAATCTATTGGAGGCAGAAGCAGTCAAGGGTAGCTTAGGGTTAGGGTTAGGGTTAGTGTTAGGGTACGGGTTCCGGTACGGGTTCGGGTACGGCGTTGGGTATGGGTTAGGGTTAGGGTTAGGGTTAGTTTGAGGGTTAGGGCTCGGTTTTGGGTACGGGTTAGGATTAGGGTACGTGTTAAGGTTAGGGTAGGGGTTAGGGTTAGGGTACGTGTTAGGGTTAGGGTAGTTATTAAACCTATCCCACTCTCTAGATACCCCTTAGCACGTCAAGGAATATTATTTGGGGGTCCAGCCATGGAGAAGAGTTTAGACACTAGGAGAAGATAAGGAACACACCCATTATCAAGAAATCACATTAGGATTCTCTTTTTAACCTGTTCCTTAAAACACTAGTGCTTAGGAAATCTATTGGAGGCAGAAGCAGTCAAGGGTAGCTTAGGGTTAGGGTTAGGGTTAGTGTTAGGGTACGGCTTAGGGTACGGGTTCGGGTACGGGTTCGGGTACGGCGTAGGGTATGGGTTAGGGTTAGGGTTAGGGTTAGTTTGAGGGTTAGGTCTCGGTTTTGGGTACGGGTTAGGATTAGGGTACGTGTTAGGGTTAGTGTAGGGGTTAGGGTTAGGGTACGCGTTAGGGTTACGGTAGTTATTAAACCTATCCCACTCTCTAGATACCCCTTAGCACGTCAAGGAATATTATTTGGGGGTCCAGCCATGGAGAAGAGTTTAGACACTAGGAGAAGATAAGGAACACACCCATTATCAAGAAATCACATTAGGATTCTCTTTTTAACCTGTTCTTTAAAACACTAGTGCTTAGGAAATCTATTGGAGGCAGAAGCAGTCAAGGGTAGCTTAGGGTTAGGGTTAGGGTTATTGTTAGGGTAAGGCTTAGGGTACGGGTTCGGGTACAGGTTCGGGTACGGCATAGGGTATGGGTTAGGGTTAGGGTTAGGGTTAGTTTGGGGGTTAGGGCTCGGTTTAGGGTACGGGTTAGGATTAGGGTACGTGTTAGTGTTAGGGTAGGGGTTAGGGTTAGGGTACGCGTTAGGATTACTGTAGTTATTAAACCTATCCCACTCTCTAGATGCCCTTTAGCACGTCAAGGAATATTATTTGGGGGTCCAGCCATGGAGAAGAGTTTAGACACTAGGAGAAGATAAGGAACACACCCATTATCAAGAAATCACATTAGGATTCTCTTTTTAACCTGTTCCTTAAAACACTAGTGCTTAGGAAATCTATTGAAGGCAGAAGCAGTCAAGGGTAGCTTAGGGTTAGGGTTAGGGTTAGGGTACGGCTTAGGGTACGGGTTCGGGTACGGGTTCGGGTACGGGTTTGGGTATGGCGTAGGATAGGGGTTAGGGTTAGGGTTAGGGTTAGTTTGAGGGTTAGGGCTCGGTTTAGGGTACGGGTTAGGATTAGGGTACGTGTTAGGGTTAGGGTAGGGGTTAGGGTTAGGGTACGCGTTAGGGTTAGGGTAGTTATTAAACCTATCCCACTCTCTCGATACCCCTTAGCAAGTCAAGGGATATTATTTGGGTGTCCAGCCATGGAGAAGAGTTTAGGCACTAGGAGAAGATAAGGAACACACCCATTATCAAGAAATCACATTAGGATTCTCTTTTTAACCTGTTCCTTAAAACACTAGTGCTTACGAAATCTATTGGAGGCAGAAGCAGTCAAGGGTAGCTTAGGGTTAGGGTTAGGGTTAGGGTTAGGGTTAGTGTTAGGGTACGGGTTCGGGTACGGGTTCGGGTACGGCGTAGGGTATGGGTTAGGGTTAGGGTTAGGGTTAGTTTGAGGGTTAGGGCTCGGTTTAGGGTACGGGTTAGGATTAGGGTACGTGTTAGTGTTAGGGTAGGGGTTAGGGTTAGGGTACGCGTTAGGGTTACGGTAGTTATTAAACCTATCCCACTCTCTAGATACCCCTTAGCACGTCAAGGAATATTATTTGGGGGTCCAGCCATGGAGAAGAGTTTAGACACTAGGAGAAGATAAGGAACACACCCATTACCAAGAAATCACATTAGGATTCTCTTTTTAACCTGTTCCTTAAAACACTAGTGCTTAGGAAATCTATTGGAGGCAGAAGCAGTCAAGGGTAGCTTAGGGTTAGGGTTAGGGTTAGGGTACGGCTTAGGGTACGGGTTCGGGTACGGGTTTGGGTATGGCGTAGGGTATGGTTTAGGGTTAGTTTGAGGGTTAGGGCTCGGTTTAGGGTTCGGGTTAATATTAGGGTACGTGTTAGGGTTAGGGTAGGGGTTAGGGTTAGGGTACGCGTTAGGTTTAGGGTAGTTATTAAACCTATCCCACTCTCTAGATACCCTTTAGCACGTCAAGGAATATTATTTGGGGGTCCAGCCATGGAGAAGAGTTTAGACACTAGGAGAAGGTAAGGAACACACCCATTATCCTGAAATCACATTAGGATTCTCTTTTTAACCTGTTCCTTAATACACTAGTGCTTAGGAAATCTATTAGAGGCAGAAGCAGTGAAGGGTAGCTTAGGGTTAGGGTTAGGGTTAGGTTTAGGGTTAGGGTTAGGGTACGGCGTAGGGAACGGTTTCGGGTACGGGTTCGGGTACGGAGTAGGGTATGGGTTAGGGTTAGGGTTAGGGTTAGTTTGAGGGTTAGGGCTCGGTTTAGGGTACGGGTTAGGATTAGTGTACGTGTTAGGGTTAGGGTAGTGGTTAGGGTTAGGTTACGCGTTAGGGTTAGGGTAGTTATTAAACCTATCCCACTCTCTAGATACCCCTTAGCACGTCAAGGAATATTATTTGGGGGTCCAGCCATGGAGAAGAGTTTAGACACTAGGAGAAGATAAGGAACACACCCATTATCAAGAAATCACATTACGATTCTCTTTTTAACCTGTTCCTTAAAACACTAGTGCTTAGGAAATCTATTGGAGGCAGAAGCAGTCAAGGGTAGCTTAGGGTTAGGGTTAGGGTTAGTGTTAGGGTACGGGTTCCGGTACGGGTTCGGGTACGGCGTTGGGTATGGGTTAGGGTTAGGGTTAGGGTTAGTTTGAGGGTTAGGGCTCGGTTTTGGGTACGGGTTAGGATTAGGGTACGTGTTAAGGTTAGGGTAGGGGTTAGGGTTAGGGTACGTGTTAGGGTTAGGGTAGTTATTAAACCTATCCCACTCTCTAGATACCCCTTAGCACGTCAAGGAATATTATTTGGGGGTCCAGCCATGGAGAAGAGTTTAGACACTAGGAGAAGATAAGGAACACACCCATTATCAAGAAATCACATTAGGATTCTCTTTTTAACCTGTTCCTTAAAACACTAGTGCTTAGGAAATCTATTGGAGGCAGAAGCAGTCAAGGGTAGCTTAGGGTTAGGGTTAGGGTTAGTGTTAGGGTACGGCTTAGGGTACGGGTTCGGGTACGGGTTCGGGTACGGCGTAGGGTATGGGTTAGGGTTAGGGTTAGGGTTAGTTTGAGGGTTAGGTCTCGGTTTTGGGTACGGGTTAGGATTAGGGTACGTGTTAGGGTTAGTGTAGGGGTTAGGGTTAGGGTACGCGTTAGGGTTACGGTAGTTATTAAACCTATCCCACTCTCTAGATACCCCTTAGCACGTCAAGGAATATTATTTGGGGGTCCAGCCATGGAGAAGAGTTTAGACACTAGGAGAAGATAAGGAACACACCCATTATCAAGAAATCACTTTAGGATTCTCTTTTTAACCTGTTCCTTAAAACACTAGTGCTT
Organism: Eschrichtius robustus; assembly: GCF_028021215.1. NCBI lineage: Eukaryota > Metazoa > Chordata > Mammalia > Artiodactyla > Eschrichtiidae > Eschrichtius > Eschrichtius robustus. The sequence continues at coordinate 1,312,260 of NW_027175763.1, read as the reverse complement.
AGGAAATCTATTGGAGGCAGAAGCAGTCAAGGGTAGCTTAGGGTTAGGGTTAGGGTTAGGGTTAGGGTTAGGGTACGGCTTAGGGTACGGGTTCGGGTACGGGTTCGGGTACGGCATAGGGTGTGGGTTAGGGTTAGGGTTAGGGTTAGTTCGAGGGTTAGGGCTCGGTTTAGTGTACGGGTTAGGATTAGGGTACGTGTTAGGGTTAGGGTAGGGGTTAGGGTTAGGGTACGTGTTAGGGTTAGTGTAGTTATTAAACCTATCCCACTCTCTAGATACCCCTTAGCACGTCAAGGAATATTATTTGGGGTTCCAGCCATGGAGAAGAGTTTAGACACTAGGAGAAGATAAGGAACACACCCATTATCAAGAAATCACATTAGGATTCTCTTTTTAACCTGTTCCTTAAAACACTAGTGCTTAGGAAATCTATTGGAGGCAGAAGCAGTCAAGGGTAGCTTAGGGTTAGGGTTAGGGTTAGGGCTAGGGTTAGGGCACGGCTTAGTGCACGGGTTCGGGTACGGGTTCGGGTACGGCATAGGGTATGGGTTAGGTTTAGTGTTAGGGTTAGTTTGAGGGTTTGGTCTCAGTTTAGGGTACGGGTTAGGATTAGGGTACGTGTTAGGGTTAGGGTAGGGGTTAGGGTTAGGGTACGCCTTAGGGTTAGGGTAGTTATTAAACCTATCCCACTCTCTAGATACCCCTTAGCACGTCAAGGAATATTATTTGGGGGTCCAGCCATGGAGAAGAGTTTAGACACTAGGAGAAGATAAGGAACACACCCATTATCAAGAAATCACATTAGGATTCTCTTTTTAACCTGTTCCTTAAAACACTAGTGCTTAGGAAATCTATTGGAGGCAGAAGCAGTGAAGGGTAGCTTAGGGTTAGGGTTACGGTTAGGGTTAGGGTTAGTGTTAGGGTACGGATTCGGGTACGGGTTCGGGTACGGCGTAGGGTATGGGTTAGGGTTAGGGTTAGGGTTAGTTTGAGGGTTAGGGCTCGGTTTAGGGTACGGGTTAGGATTAGGGTACGTGTTAGTGTTAGGGTAGGGGTTAGGGTTAGGGTACGCATTAGGGTTACGGTACTTATTAAACCTATCCCACTCTCTAGATACCCCTTAGCACCTCAAGGAATATTATTTGGGGGTCCAGCCATGGAGAAGAGTTTAGACACTAGGAGAAGATAAGGAACACACCCATTATCAAGAAATCACATTAGGATTCTCTTTTTAACCTGTTCCTTAAAACACTAGTGCTTAGGAAATCTATTGGAGGCAGAAGCAGTCAAGGGTAGCTTAGGGTTAGGGTTAGGGTTATTGTTAGGGTAAGGCTTAGGGTACGGGTTCGGGTACGGGTTCGGGTACGGCATAGGGTATGGGTTCGGGTTAGGGTTATGGTTAGTTTGGGGGTTAGGGCTCGGTTTAGGGTACGGGTTAGGATTAGGGTACGTGTTAGGGTTAGGGTAGGGGTTAGGGTTAGGGTACGCGTTAGGATTACTGTAGTTATTAAACCTATCCCACTCTCTAGATACCCCTTAGCACGTCAAGGAATATTATTTGGGGGTCCAGCCATGGAGAAGAGTTTAGACACTAGGAGAAGATAAGGAACACACCCATTATCAAGAAATCACATTAGGATTCTCTTTTTAACCTGTTCCTTAAAACACTAATGCTTAGGAAATCTATTGAAGGCAGAAGCAGTCAAGGGTAGCTTAGGGTTAGGGTTAGGGTTAGGGTACGTCTTAGGTTACGGGTTCGGGTACGGGTTCGGGTACGGGTTTGGGTATGGCGTAGGATAGGGGTTAGGGTTAGGGTTAGGGTTAGTTTGAGGGTTAGGGCTCGGTTTAGGGTACGGGTTAGGATTAGGGTACGTGTTAGTGTTAGGGTAGGGGTTAGGGTTAGGGTACGCGTTAGAGTTACGGTAGTTATTAAACCTATCCCACTCTCTAGATACCCCTTAGCACGTCAAGGAATATTATTTGGGGGTCCAGCCATGGAGAAGAGTTTAGACACTAGGAGAAGATAAGGAACACACCCATTATCAAGAAATCACATTAGGATTCTCTTTTTAACCTGTTCCTTAAAACACTAGTGCTTAGGAAATCTATTGGAGGCAGAAGCAGTCAAGGGTAGCTTAGGGTTAGGGTTAGGGTTAGGGTACGGCTTAGGGTACGGGTTCGGGTACGGGTTTGGGTATGGCGTAGGGTATGGGTCAGGGTTAGGGATAGGGTTAGTTTGAGGGTTAGGGCTCGGTTTAGGGTTCGGGTTAAGATTAGGGTACGTGTTAGGGTTAGGGTAGGGGTTAGGGTTAGGGTACACGTTAGGGTTAGTGTAGTTATTAAACCTATCCCACTCTCTAGATACCCTTTAGCACGTCAAGGAATATTATTTGGGGGTCCAGCCATGGAGAAGAGTTTAGACACTAGGAGAAGATAAGGAACACACCCATTATCCTGAAATCACATTAGGATTCTCTTTTTAACCTGTTCCTTAATACACTAGTGCTTAGGAAATCTATTAGAGGCAGAAGCAGTGAAGGGTAGCTTAGGGTTAGGGTTAGGGTTAGGTTTAGGGTTAGGGTTAGGGTACGGCGTAGGGAACGGGTTCGGGTACGGGTTCGGGTACGGCGTAGGGTATGGGTTAGGGTTAGGGTTAGGGTTAGTTTGAGGGTTAGGGCTCGGTTTAGGGTACGGGTTAGGATTAGGGTACGTGTTAGGTTTAGGGTAGGTGTTAGGGTTAGGGTACGCGTTAGGGTTAGGGTAGTTATTAAACCTATCCCACTCTCTAGATACCCCTTAGCACGTCAAGGAATATTATTTGGGGGTCCAGCCATGGAGAAGAGTTTAGACACTAGGAGAAGATAAGGAACACACCCATTATCCTGAAATCACATTAGGATTCTCTTTTTAACCTGTTCCTTAAAACACTAGTGCTTAGGAAATCTATTGGAGGCAGAAGCAGTCAAGGGTAGCTTAGGGTTAGGGTTAGGGTTAGGGTTAGGGTTAGTGTTAGGGTACGGGTTCGGGTACGGGTTCGGGTACGGCGTAGGGTATGGGTTATGGTTAGGGTTAGGGTTAGTTTGAGGGTTAGGGCTCGGTTTAGGGTACGGGTTAGGATTAGGGTACGTGTTAGTGTTAGGGTAGGGGTTAGGGTTAGGGTACGCGTTAGAGTTACGGTAGTTATTAAACCTATCCCACTCTCTAGATACCCCTTAGCACGTCAAGGAATATTATTTGGGGGTCCAGCCATGGAGAAGAGTTTAGACACTAGGAGAAGATAAGGAACACACCCATTATCAAGAAATCACATTAGGATTCTCTTTTTAACCTGTTCCTTAAAACACTAGTGCTTAGGAAATCTATTGGAGGCAGAAGCAGTCAAGGGTAGCTTAGGGTTAGGGTTAGGGTTAGGGTACGGCTTAGGGTACGGGTTCGGGTACGGGTTTGGGTATGGCGTAGGGTATGGGTCAGGGTTAGGGATAGGGTTAGTTTGAGGGTTAGGGCTCGGTTTAGGGTTCGGGTTAAGATTAGGGTACGTGTTAGGGTTAGGGTAGGGGTTAGGGTTAGGGTACACGTTAGGGTTAGTGTAGTTATTAAACCTATCCCACTCTCTAGATACCCTTTAGCACGTCAAGGAATATTATTTGGGGGTCCAGCCATGGAGAAGAGTTTAGACACTAGGAGAAGATAAGGAACACACCCATTATCCTGAAATCACATTAGGATTCTCTTTTTAACCTGTTCCTTAATACACTAGTGCTTAGGAAATCTATTAGAGGCAGAAGCAGTGAAGGGTAGCTTAGGGTTAGGGTTAGGGTTAGGTTTAGGGTTAGGGTTAGGGTACGGCGTAGGGAACGGGTTCGGGTACGGGTTCGGGTACGGCGTAGGGTATGGGTTAGGGTTAGGGTTAGGGTTAGTTTGGGGGTTAGGGCTCGGTTTAGTGTACGGGTTAGGATTAGGGTACGTGTTAGGTTTAGGGTAGGTGTTAGGGTTAGGGTACGCGTTAGGGTTAGGGTAGTTATTAAACCTATCCCACTCTCTAGATACCCCTTAGCACGTCAAGGAATATTATTTGGGGGTCCAGCCATGGAGAAGAGTTTAGACACTAGGAGAAGATAAGGAACACACCCATTATCCTGAAATCACATTAGGATTCTCTTTTTAACCTGTTCCTTAAAACACTAGTGCTTAGGAAATCTATTGGAGGCAGAAGCAGTCAAGGGTAGCTTAGGGTTAGGGTTAGGGTTAGGGTTAGGGTTAGTGTTAGGGTACGGGTTCCGGTACGGGTTCCGGTACGGGTTCGGGTACGGCGTTGGGTATGTGTTAGGGTTAGGGTTAGGGTTAGTTTGAGGGTTAGGGCTCGGTTTAGGTTACGGGTTAGGTTTAGGGTACGTGTTAGGGTTAGTGTAGTTATTAAACCTATCCCACTCTCTAGATACCCCTTAGCACGTCAAGGAATATTATTTGGGGGTCCAGCCATGGAGAAGAGTTTAGACACTAGGAGAAGATAAGGAACACACACATTATCAAGAAATCACATTAGGATTCTCTTTTTAACCTGTTCCTTATAACACTAGTGCTTAGGAAATCTATTGGAGGCAGAAGCAGTGAAGGGTAGCTTAGGGTTAGGGTTACGGTTAGGGTTAGGGTTAGTGTTAGGGTACGGGTTAGGATTAGGGTACGTGTTAGGGTTAGGGTAGTGGTTAGGGTTAGGGTACGCGTTAGGGTTACGGTAGTTATTAAACCTATCCCACTCTCTAGATACCCCTTAGCACGTCAAGGAATATTATTTGGGGGTCCAGCCATGGAGAAGAGTTTAGACACTAGGAGAAGATAAGGAACACACCCATTATCAAGAAATCACATTAGGATTCTCTTTTTAACCTGTTCCTTAAAACACTAGTGCTTAGGAAATCTATTGGAGGCAGAAGCAGTCAAGGGTAGCTTAGGGTTAGGGTTAGGGTTATTGTTAGGGTAAGGCTTAGGGTACGGGTTCGGGTACGGGTTCGGGTACGGCATAGGGTATGGGTTAGGGTTAGGATTAGGGTTAGTTTGGGGGTTAGGGCTCGGTTTAGGGTACGGGTTAGGATTAGGGTACGTGTTAGGGTTAGGGTAGGGGTTAGGGTTAGGGTACGCGTTAGGATTACTGTAGTTATTAAACCTATCCCACTCTCTAGATACCCCTTAGCACGTCAAGGAATATTATTTGGGGGTCCAGCCATGGAGAAGAGTTTAGACACTAGGAGAAGATAAGGAACACACCCATTATCAAGAAATCACATTAGGATTCTCTTTTTAACCTGTTCCTTAAAACACTAGTGCTTAGGAAATCTTTTGAAGGCAGAAGCAGTCAAGGGTAGCTTAGGGTTAGGGTTAGGGTTAGGGTACGGCTTAGGGTACGGGTTCGGGTACGGGTTCGGGTACGGGTTTGGGTATGGCGTAGGATAGGGGTTAGGGTTAGGGTTAGGGTTAGTTTGAGGGTTAGGGCTCGGTTTAGGGTACGGGTTAGGATTAGGGTACGTGTTAGGGTTAGGGTAGGGGTTAGGGTTAGGGTACGCGTTAGGGTTAGGGTAGTTATTAAACCTATCCCACTCTCTAGATACCCCTTAGCACGTCAAGGAATATTATTTGGGGGTCCAGCCATGGAGAAGAGTTTAGACACTAGGAGAAGATAAGGAACACACCCATTATCAAGAAATCACTTTAGGATTCTCTTTTTAACCTGTTCCTTAAAACACTAGTGCTTAGGAAATCTATTGGAGGCAGAAGCAGTCAAGGGTAGCTTAGGGTTAGGGTTAGGGTTAGGGTTAGGGTTAGGGTACGGCTTAGGGTACGGGTTCGGGTACGGGTTCGGGTACGGCATAGGGTGTGGGTTAGGGTTAGGGTTAGGGTTAGTTTGAGGGTTAGGGCTCGGTTTAGGGTACGGGTTAGGATTAGGGTACGTGTTAGGGTTAGGGTAGGGGTTACGGTTAGGGTACGTGTTAGGGTTAGTGTAGTTATTAAACCTATCCCACTCTCTAGATACCCCTTAGCACGTCAAGGAATATTATTTGGGGTTCCAGCCATGGAGAAGAGTTTAGACACTAGGAGAAGATAAGGAACACACCCATTATCAAGAAATCACATTAGGATTCTCTTTTTAACCTGTTCCTTAAAACACTAGTGCTTAGGAAATCTATTGGAGGCAGAAGCAGTCAAGGGTAGCTTAGGGTTAGGGTTAGGGTTAGGGCTAGGGTTAGGGCACGGCTTAGTGCACGGGTTCGGGTACGGGTTCGGGTACGGCATAGGGTATGGGTTAGGTTTAGGGTTAGGGTTAGTTTGAGGGTTTGGTCTCGGTTTAGGGTACGGGTTAGGATTAGGGTACGTGTTAGGGTTAGGGTAGGGGTTAGGGTTAGGGTACGCCTTAGGGTTAGGGTAGTTATTAAACCTATCCCACTCTCTAGATACCCCTTAGCACGTCAAGGAATATTATTTGGGGGTCCAGCCATGGAGAAGAGTTTAGACACTAGGAGAAGATAAGGAACACACCCATTATCAAGAAATCACATTAGGATTCTCTTTTTAACCTGTTCCTTAAAACACTAGTGCTTAGGAAATCTATTGGAGGCAGAAGCAGTGAAGGGTAGCTTAGGGTTAGGGTTACGGTTAGGGTTAGGGTTAGTGTTAGGGTACGGATTCGGGTACGGGTTCGGGTACGGCGTAGGGTATGGGTTAGGGTTAGGGTTAGGGTTAGTTTGAGGGTTAGGGCTCGGTTTAGGGTACGGGTTAGGATTAGGGTACGTGTTAGGGTTAGGGTAGGGGTTAGGGTTAGGGTACGCATTAGGGTTACGGTACTTATTAAACCTATCCCACTCTCTAGATACCCCTTAGCACGTCAAGGAATATTATTTGGGGGTCCAGCCATGGAGAAGAGTTTAGACACTAGGAGAAGATAAGGAACACACCCATTATCAAGAAATCACATTAGGATTCTCTTTTTAACCTGTTCCTTAAAACACTAGTGCTTAGGAAATCTATTGGAGGCAGAAGCAGTCAAGGGTAGCTTAGGGTTAGGGTTAGGGTTATTGTTAGGGTAAGGCTTAGGGTACGGGTTCGGGTACGGGTTCGGGTACGGCATAGGGTATGGGTTCGGATTAGGGTTATGGTTAGTTTGGGGGTTAGGGCTCGGTTTAGGGTACGGGTTAGGATTAGGGTACGTGTTAGGGTTAGGGTAGGGGTTAGGGTTAGGGTACGCGTTAGGATTACTGTAGTTATTAAACCTATCCCACTCTCTAGATACCCCTTAGCACGTCAAGGAATATTATTTGGGTGTCCAGCCATGGAGAAGAGTTTAGACACTAGGAGAAGATAAGGAACACACCCATTATCAAGAAATCACATTAGGATTCTCTTTTTAACCTGTTCCTTAAAACACTAATGCTTAGGAAATCTATTGAAGGCAGAAGCAGTCAAGGGTAGCTTAGGGTTAGGGTTAGGGTTAGGGTACGTCTTAGGTTACGGGTTCGGGTACGGGTTCGGGTACGGGTTTGGGTATGGCGTAGGATAGGGGTTAGGGTTAGGGTTAGGGTTAGTTTGAGGGTTAGGGCTCGGTTTAGGGTACGGGTTAGGATTAGGGTACGTGTTAGTGTTAGGGTAGGGGTTAGGGTTAGGGTACGCGTTAGAGTTACGGTAGTTATTAAACCTATCCCACTCTCTAGATACCCCTTAGCACGTCAAGGAATATTATTTGGGGGTCCAGCCATGGAGAAGAGTTTAGACACTAGGAGAAGATAAGGAACACACCCATTATCAAGAAATCACATTAGGATTCTCTTTTTAACCTGTTCCTTAAAACACTAGTGCTTAGGAAATCTATTGGAGGCAGAAGCAGTCAAGGGTAGCTTAGGGTTAGGGTTAGGGTTAGGGTACGGCTTAGGGTACGGGTTCGGGTACGGGTTTGGGTATGGCGTAGGGTATGGGTCAGGGTTAGGGATAGGGTTAGTTTGAGGGTTAGGGCTCGGTTTAGGGTTCAGGTTAAGATTAGGGTACGTGTTAGGGTTAGGGTAGGGGTTAGGGTTAGGGTACACGTTAGGGTTAGTGTAGTTATTAAACCTATCCCACTCTCTAGATACCCTTTAGCACGTCAAGGAATATTATTTGGGGGTCCAGCCATGGAGAAGAGTTTAGACACTAGGAGAAGATAAGGAACACACCCATTATCCTGAAATCACATTAGGATTCTCTTTTTAACCTGTTCCTTAATACACTAGTGCTTAGGAAATCTATTAGAGGCAGAAGCAGTGAAGGGTAGCTTAGGGTTAGGGTTAGGGTTAGGTTTAGGGTTAGGGTTAGGGTACGGCGTAGGGAACGGGTTCGGGTACGGGTTCGGGTACGGCGTAGGGTATGGGTTAGGGTTAGGGTTAGGGTTAGTTTGAGGGTTAGGGCTCGGTTTAGGGTACGGGTTAGGATTAGGGTACGTGTTAGTGTTAGGGTAGGGGTTAGGGTTAGGGTACGCGTTAGGGTTACGGTAGTTATTAAACCTATCCCACTCTCTAGATACCCCTTAGCACGTCAAGGAATATTATTTGGGGGTCCAGCCATGGAGAAGAGTTTAGACACTAGGAGAAGATAAGGAACACACCCATTACCAAGAAATCACATTAGGATTCTCTTTTTAACCTGTTCCTTAAAACACTAGTGCTTAGGAAATCTATTGGAGGCAGAAGCAGTCAAGGGTAGCTTAGGGTTAGGGTACGGCTTAGGGTACGGGTTCGGGTACGGGTTCGGGTACGGCGTAGGGTATGGGTTAGGGTTAGGGTTAGGGTTAGTTTGAGGGTTAGGGCTCGGTTTAGGGTACGGGTTAGGATTAGGGTACGTGTTAGTGTTAGGGTAGGGGTTAGGGTTAGGGTACGCGTTAGAGTTACGGTAGTTATTAAACCTATCCCACTCTCTAGATACCCCTTAGCACGTCAAGGAATATTATTTGGGGGTCCAGCCATGGAGAAGAGTTTAGACACTAGGAGAAGATAAGGAACACACCCATTATCAAGAAATCACATTAGGATTCTCTTTTTAACCTGTTCCTTAAAACACTAGTGCTTAGGAAATCTATTGGAGGCAGAAGCAGTCAAGGGTAGCTTAGGGTTAGGGTTAGGGTTAGGGTACGGCTTAGGGTACGGGTTCGGGTACGGGTTTGGGTATGGCGTAGGGTATGGGTTAGGGTTAGGGATAGGGTTAGTTTGAGGGTTAGGTCTCGGTTTAGGGTTCGGGTTAAGATTAGGGTACGTGTTAGGGTTAGGGTAGGGGTTAGGGTTAGGGTACACGTTAGGGTTAGTGTAGTTATTAAACCTATCCCACTCTCTAGATACCCTTTAGCACGTCAAGGAATATTATTTGGGGGTCCAGCCATGGAGAAGAGTTTAGACACTAGGAGAAGATAAGGAACACACCCATTATCCTGAAATCACATTAGGATTCTCTTTTTAACCTGTTCCTTAATACACTAGTACTTAGGAAATCTATTAGAGGCAGAAGCAGTGAAGGGTAGCTTAGGGTTAGGGTTAGGGTTAGGTTTAGGGTTAGGGTTAGGGTACGGCGTAGGGAACGGGTTCGGGTACGGGTTCGGGTACGGCGTAGGGTATGGGTTAGGGTTAGGGTTAGGGTTAGTTTGAGGGTTAGGGCTCGGTTTAGGGTACGGGTTAGGATTAGGGTACGTGTTAGGTTTAGGGTAGGTGTTAGGGTTAGGGTACGCGTTAGGGTTAGGGTAGTTATTAAACCTATCCCACTCTCTAGATACCCCTTAGCACGTCAAGGAATATTATTTGGGGGTCCAGCCATGGAGAAGAGTTTAGACACTAGGAGAAGATAAGGAACACACCCATTATCCTGAAATCACATTAGGATTCTCTTTTTAACCTGTTCCTTAAAACACTAGTGCTTAGGAAATCTATTGGAGTCAGAAGCAGTCAAGGGTAGCTTAGGGTTAGGGTTAGGGTTAGGGTTAGGGTTAGTGTTAGGGTACGGGTTCCGGTACGGGTTCCGGTACGGGTTCGGGTACGGCGTTGGGTATGTGTTAGGGTTAGGGTTAGGGTTAGTTTGAGGGTTAGGGCTCGGTTTAGGTTACGGGTTAGGTTTAGGGTACGTGTTAGGGTTAGTGTAGTTATTAAACCTATCCCACTCTCTAGATACCCCTTAGCACGTCAAGGAATATTATTTGGGGGTCCAGCCATGGAGAAGAGTTTAGACACTAGGAGAAGATAAGGAACACACACATTATCAAGAAATCACATTAGGATTCTCTTTTTAACCTGTTCCTTATAACACTAGTGCTTAGGAAATCTATTGGAGGCAGAAGCAGTGAAGGGTAGCTTAGGGTTAGGGTTACGGTTAGGGTTAGGGTTAGTGTTAGGGTACGGATTCGGGTACGGGTTCGGGTACGGCGTAGGGTATGGGTTAGGGTTAGGGTTAGGGTTAGTTTGAGGGTTAGGGCTCGGTTTAGGGTACGGGTTAGGATTAGGGTACGTGTTAGGGTTAGGGTAGTGGTTAGGGTTAGGGTACGCGTTAGGGTTACGGTAGTTATTAAACCTATCCCACTCTCTAGATACCCCTTAGCACGTCAAGGAATATTATTTGGGGGTCCAGCCATGGAGAAGAGTTTAGACACTAGGAGAAGATAAGGAACACACCCATTATCAAGAAATCACATTAGGATTCTCTTTTTAACCTGTTCCTTAAAACACTAGTGCTTAGGAAATCTATTGGAGGCAGAAGCAGTCAAGGGTAGCTTAGGGTTAGGGTTAGGGTTATTGTTAGGGTAAGGCTTAGGGTACGGGTTCGGTTACGGGTTCGGGTACGGCATAGGGTATGGGTTAGGGTTAGGGTTAGGGTTAGTTTGGGGGTTAGGGCTCGGTTTAGGGTACGGGTTAGGATTAGGGTACGTGTTAGGTTTAGGGTAGGGGTTAGGGTTAGGGTACGCGTTAGGATTACTGTAGTTATTAAACCTATCCCACTCTCTAGATACCCCTTAGCACGTCAAGGAATATTATTTGGGGGTCCAGCCATGGAGAAGAGTTTAGACACTAGGAGAAGATAAGGAACACACCCATTATCAAGAAATCACATTAGGATTCTCTTTTTAACCTGTTCCTTAAAACACTAGTGCTTAGGAAATCTTTTGAAGGCAGAAGCAGTCAAGGGTAGCTTAGGGTTAGGGTTAGGGTTAGGGTACGGCTTAGGGTACGGGTTCGGGTACGGGTTCGGGTACGGGTTTGGGTATGGCGTAGGATAGGGGTTAGGGTTAGGGTTAGGGTTAGTTTGAGGGTTAGGGCTCGGTTTAGGGTACGGGTTAGGATTAGGGTACGTGTTAGGGTTAGGGTAGTGGTTAGGGTTAGGGTACGCGTTAGGGTTACGGTAGTTATTAAACCTATCCCACTCTCTAGATACCCCTTAGCACGTCAAGGAATATTATTTGGGGGTCCAGCCATGGAGAAGAGTTTAGACACTAGGAGAAGATAAGGAACACACCCATTATCAAGAAATCACATTAGGATTCTCTTTTTAACCTGTTCCTTAAAACACTAGTGCTTAGGAAATCTATTGGAGGCAGAAGCAGTCAAGGGTAGCTTAGGGTTAGGGTTAGGGTTATTGTTAGGGTAAGGCTTAGGGTACGGGTTCGGGTACGGGTTCGGGTACGGCATAGGGTATGGGTTAGGGTTAGGGTTAGGGTTAGTTTGGGGGTTAGGGCTCGGTTTAGGGTACGGGTTAGGATTAGGGTACGTGTTAGGGTTAGGGTAGGGGTTAGGGTTAGGGTACGCGTTAGAGTTACGGTAGTTATTAAACCTATCCCACTCTCTAGATACCCCTTAGCACGTCAAGGAATATTATTTGGGGGTCCAGCCATGGAGAAGAGTTTAGACACTAGGAGAAGATAAGGAACACACCCATTATCAAGAAATCACATTAGGATTCTCTTTTTAACCTGTTCCTTAAAACACTAGTGCTTAGGAAATCTATTGGAGGCAGAAGCAGTCAAGGGTAGCTTAGGGTTAGGGTTAGGGTTAGGGTACGGCTTAGGGTACGGGTTCGGGTACGGGTTTGGGTATGGCGTAGGGTATGGGTCAGGGTTAGGGATAGGGTTAGTTTGAGGGTTAGGGCTCGGTTTAGGGTTCGGGTTAAGATTAGGGTACGTGTTAGGGTTAGGGTAGGGGTTAGGGTTAGGGTACACGTTAGGGTTAGTGTAGTTATTAAACCTATCCCACTCTCTAGATACCCTTTAGCACGTCAAGGAATATTATTTGGGGGTCCAGCCATGGAGAAGAGTTTAGACACTAGGAGAAGATAAGGAACACACCCATTATCCTGAAATCACATTAGGATTCTCTTTTTAACCTGTTCCTTAATACACTAGTGCTTAGGAAATCTATTAGAGGCAGAAGCAGTGAAGGGTAGCTTAGGGTTAGGGTTAGGGTTAGGTTTAGGGTTAGGGTTAGGGTACGGCGTAGGGAACGGGTTCGGGTACGGGTTCGGGTACGGCGTAGGGTATGGGTTAGGGTTAGGGTTAGGGTTAGTTTGGGGGTTAGGGCTCGGTTTAGTGTACGGGTTAGGATTAGGGTACGTGTTAGGTTTAGGGTAGGTGTTAGGGTTAGGGTACGCGTTAGGGTTAGGGTAGTTATTAAACCTATCCCACTCTCTAGATACCCCTTAGCACGTCAAGGAATATTATTTGGGGGTCCAGCCATGGAGAAGAGTTTAGACACTAGGAGAAGATAAGGAACACACCCATTATCCTGAAATCACATTAGGATTCTCTTTTTAACCTGTTCCTTAAAACACTAGTGCTTAGGAAATCTATTGGAGGCAGAAGCAGTCAAGGGTAGCTTAGGGTTAGGGTTAGGGTTAGGGTTAGGGTTAGTGTTAGGGTACGGGTTCCGGTACGGGTTCCGGTACGGGTTCGGGTACGGCGTTGGGTATGTGTTAGGGTTAGGGTTAGGGTTAGTTTGAGGGTTAGGGCTCGGTTTAGGTTACGGGTTAGGTTTAGGGTACGTGTTAGGGTTAGTGTAGTTATTAAACCTATCCCACTCTCTAGATACCCCTTAGCACGTCAAGGAATATTATTTGGGGGTCCAGCCATGGAGAAGAGTTTAGACACTAGGAGAAGATAAGGAACACACACATTATCAATAAATCACATTAGGATTCTCTTTTTAACCTGTTCCTTATAACACTAGTGCTTAGGAAAATCTATTGGAGGCAGAAGCAGTGAAGGGTAGCTTAGGGTTAGGGTTACGGTTAGGGTTAGGGTTAGTGTTAGGGTACGGATTCGGTACGGGTTCGGGTACGGCGTAGGGTATGGGTTAGGGTTAGGGTTAGGGTTAGTTTGAGGGTTAGGGCTCGGTTTAGGGTACGGGTTAGGATTAGGGTACGTGTTAGGGTTAGGTAGTGGTTAGGGTTAGGGTACGCGTTAGGGTTACGGTAGTTATTAAACCTATCCCACTCTCTAGATACCCCTTAGCACGTCAAGGAATATTATTTGGGGGTCCAGCCATGGAGAAGAGTTTAGACACTAGGAGAAGATAAGGAACACACCCATTATCAAGAAATCACATTAGGATTCTCTTTTAACCTGTTCCTTAAAACACTAGTGCTTAGGAAATCTATTGGAGGCAGAAGCAGTCAAGGGTAGCTTAGGGTTAGGGTTAGGGTTATTGTTAGGGTAAGGCTTAGGGTACGGGTTCGGGTACGGGTTCGGGTACGGCATAGGGTATGGGTTAGGGTTAGGGTTAGGGTTAGTTTGGGGTTAGGGCTCGGTTTAGGGTACGGGTTAGGATTAGGTTACGTGTTAGGGTTAGGGTAGGGGTTAGGGTTAGGGTACGCGATAGGATTACTGTAGTTATTAAACCTATCCCACTCTCTAGATACCCCTTAGCACGTCAAGGAATATTATTTGGGGGTCCAGCCATGGAGAAGAGTTTAGACACTAGGAGAAGATAAGGACACACCATTATCAAGAAATCACATTAGGATTCTCTTTTTAACCTGTTCCTTAAAACACTAGTGCTTAGGAAATCTTTTGAAGGCAGAAGCAGTCAAGGGTAGCTTAGGGTTAGGGTTAGGGTTAGGGTACGGCTTAGGGTACGGGTTCGGGTATGGGTTCGGGTACGGGTTTGGGTATGGAGTAGGATAGGGGTTAGGGTTAGGGTTAGGGTTAGTTTGAGGGTTAGGGCTCGGTTTAGGGTACGGGTTAGGATTAGGGTACGTGTTAGTGTTAGGGTAGGGGTTAGGGTTAGGGTACGCGTTAGGGTTAGGGTAGTTATTAAACCTATCCCACTCTCTAGATACCCCTTAGCACGTCAAGGAATATTATTTGGGGGTCCAGCCATGGAGAAGAGTTTAGACACTAGGAGAAGATAAGGAACACACCCATTATCAAGAAATCACTTTAGGATTCTCTTTTTAACCTGTTCCTTAAAACACTACACTAGTGCTTAGGAAATCTATTGGAGGCAGAAGCAGTCAAGGGTAGCTTAGGGTTAGGGTTAGGGTTAGGGTTAGGTTTAGGGTACGGCTTAGGGTACGGGTTCGGGTACGGGTTCGGGTACGGCATAGGGTGTGGGTTAGGGTTAGGGTTAGGGTTAGTTTGAGGGTTAGGGCTCGGTTTAGGGTACGGGTTAGGATTAGGGTACGTGTTAGGGTTAGGGTAGGGGTTAGGGTTAGGGTACGTGTTAGGGTTAGTGTAGTTATTAAACCTATCCCACTCTCTAGATACCCCTTAGCACGTCAAGGAATATTATTTGGGGTTCCAGCCATGGAGAAGAGTTTAGACACTAGGAGAAGATAAGGAACACACCCATTATCAAGAAATCACATTAGGATTCTCTTTTTAACCTGTTCCTTAAAACACTAGTGCTTAGGAAATCTATTGGAGGCAGAAGCAGTCAAGGGTAGCTTAGGGTTAGGGTTAGGGTTAGGGCTAGGGTTAGGGCACGGCTTAGTGCACGGGTTCGGGTACGGGTTCGGGTACGGCATAGGGTATGGGTTAGGTTTAGGGTTAGGGTTAGTTTGAGGGTTTGGTCTCGGTTTAGGGTACGGGTTAGGATTAGGGTACGTGTTAGGGTTAGGGTAGGGGTTAGGGTTAGGGTACGCCTTAGGGTTAGGGTAGTTATTAAACCTATCCCACTCTCTAGATACCCCTTAGCACGTCAAGGAATATTATTTGGGGGTCCAGCCATGGAGAAGAGTTTAGACACTAGGAGAAGATAAGGAACACACCCATTATCAAGAAATCACATTAGGATTCTCTTTTTAACCTGTTCCTTAAAACACTAGTGCTTAGGAAATCTATTGGAGGCAGAAGCAGTGAAGGGTAGCTTAGGGTTAGGGTTACGGTTAGGGTTAGGGTTAGTGTTAGGGTACGGATTCGGGTACGGGTTCGGGTACGGCGTAGGGTATGGGTTAGGGTTAGGGTTAGGGTTAGTTTGAGGGTTAGGGCTCGGTTTAGGGTACGGGTTAGGATTAGGGTACGTGTTAGTGTTAGGGTAGGGGTTAGGGTTAGGGTACGCATTAGGGTTACGGTACTTATTAAAACTATCCCACTCTCTAGATACCCCTTAGCACGTCAAGGAATATTATTTGGGGGTCCAGCCATGGAGAAGAGTTTAGACACTAGGAGAAGATAAGGAACACACCCATTATCAAGAAATCACATTAGGATTCTCTTTTTAACCTGTTCCTTAAAACACTAGTGCTTAGGAAATCTATTGGAGGCAGAAGCAGTCAAGGGTAGCTTAGGGTTAGGGTTAGGGTTATTGTTAGGGTAAGGCTTAGGGTACGGGTTCGGGTACGGGTTCGGGTACGGCATAGGGTATGGGTTCGGATTAGGGTTATGGTTAGTTTGGGGGTTAGGGCTCGGTTTAGGGTACGGGTTAGGATTAGGGTACGTGTTAGGGTTAGGGTAGGGGTTAGGGTTAGGGTACGCGTTAGGATTACTGTAGTTATTAAACCTATCCCACTCTCTAGATACCCCTTAGCACGTCAAGGAATATTATTTGGGGGTCCAGCAATGGAGAAGAGTTTAGACACTAGGAGAAGATAAGGAACACACCCATTATCAAGAAATCACATTAGGATTCTCTTTTTAACCTGTTCCTTAAAACACTAATGCTTAGGAAATCTATTGAAGGCAGAAGCAGTCAAGGGTAGCTTAGGGTTAGGGTTAGGGTTAGGGTACGTCTTAGGTTACGGGTTCGGGTACGGGTTCGGGTACTGGTTTGGGTATGGCGTAGGATAGGGGTTAGGGTTAGGGTTAGGGTTAGTTTGAGGGTTAGGGCTCGGTTTAGGGTACGGGTTAGGATTAGGGTACGTGTTAGTGTTAGGGTAGGGGTTAGGGTTAGGGTACGCGTTAGAGTTACGGTAGTTATTAAACCTATCCCACTCTCTAGATACCCCTTAGCACGTCAAGGAATATTATTTGGGGGTCCAGCCATGGAGAAGAGTTTAGACACTAGGAGAAGATAAGGAACACACCCATTATCAAGAAATCACATTAGGATTCTCTTTTTAACCTGTTCCTTAAAACACTAGTGCTTAGGAAATCTATTGGAGGCAGAAGCAGTCAAGGGTAGCTTAGGGTTAGGGTTAGGGTTAGGGTACGGCTTAGGGTACGGGTTCGGGTACGGGTTTGGGTATGGCGTAGGGTATGGGTCAGGGTTAGGGATAGGGTTAGTTTGAGGGTTAGGGCTCGGTTTAGGGTTCGGGTTAAGATTAGGGTACGTGTTAGGGTTAGGGTAGGGGTTAGGGTTAGGGTACACGTTAGGGTTAGTGTAGTTATTAAACCTATCCCACTCTCTAGATACCCTTTAGCACGTCAAGGAATATTATTTGGGGGTCCAGCCATGGAGAAGAGTTTAGACACTAGGAGAAGATAAGGAACACACCCATTATCCTGAAATCACATTAGGATTCTCTTTTTAACCTGTTCCTTAATACACTAGTGCTTAGGAAATCTATTAGAGGCAGAAGCAGTGAAGGGTAGCTTAGGGTTAGGGTTAGGGTTAGGTTTAGGGTTAGGGTTAGGGTACGGCGTAGGGAACGGGTTCGGGTACGGGTTCGGGTACGGCGTAGGGTATGGGTTAGGGTTAGGGTTAGGGTTAGTTTGAGGGTTAGGGCTCGGTTTAGGGTACGGGTTAGGATTAGGGTACGTGTTAGTGTTAGGGTAGGGGTTAGGGTTAGGGTACGCGTTAGGGTTACGGTAGTTATTAAACCTATCCCACTCTCTAGATACCCCTTAGCACGTCAAGGAATATTATTTGGGGGTCCAGCCATGGAGAAGAGTTTAGACACTAGGAGAAGATAAGGAACACACCCATTACCAAGAAATCACATTAGGATTCTCTTTTTAACCTGTTCCTTAAAACACTAGTGCTTAGGAAATCTATTGGAGGCAGAAGCAGTCAAGGGTAGCTTAGGGTTAGGGTACGGCTTAGGGTACGGGTTCGGGTACGGGTTCGGGTACGGCGTAGGTTATGGGTTAGGGTTAGGGTTAGGGTTAGTTTGAGGGTTAGGGCTCGGTTTAGGTTACGGGTTAGGATTAGGGTACGTGTTAGTGTTAGGGTAGGGGTTAGGGTTAGGGTACGCGTTAGAGTTACGGTAGTTATTAAACCTATCCCACTCTCTAGATACCCCTTAGCACGTCAAGGAATATTATTTGGGGGTCCAGCCATGGAGAAGAGTTTAGACACTAGGAGAAGATAAGGAACACACCCATTATCAAGAAATCACATTAGGATTCTCTTTTTAACCTGTTCCTTAAAACACTAGTGCTTAGGAAATCTATTGGAGGCAGAAGCAGTCAAGGGTAGCTTAGGGTTAGGGTTAGGGTTAGGGTACGGCTTAGGGTACGGGTTCGGGTACGGGTTTGGGTATGGCGTAGGGTATGGGTCAGGGTTAGGGATAGGGTTAGTTTGAGGGTTAGGTCTCGGTTTAGGGTTCGGGTTAAGATTAGGGTACGTGTTAGGGTTAGGGTAGGGGTTAGGGTTAGGGTACACGTTAGGGTTAGTGTAGTTATTAAACCTATCCCACTCTCTAGATACCCTTTAGCACGTCAAGGAATATTATTTGGGGGTCCAGCCATGGAGAAGAGTTTAGACACTAGGAGAAGATAAGGAACACACCCATTATCCTGAAATCACATTAGGATTCTCTTTTTAACCTGTTCCTTAATACACTAGTACTTAGGAAATCTATTAGAGGCAGAAGCAGTGAAGGGTAGCTTAGGGTTAGGGTTAGGGTTAGGTTTAGGGTTAGGGTTAGGGTACGGCGTAGGGAACGGGTTCGGGTACGGGTTCGGGTACGGCGTAGGGTATGGGTTAGGGTTAGGGTTAGGGTTAGTTTGAGGGTTAGGGCTCGGTTTAGGGTACGGGTTAGGATTAGGGTACGTGTTAGGTTTAGGGTAGGTGTTAGGGTTAGGGTACGCGTTAGGGTTAGGGTAGTTATTAAACCTATCCCACTCTCTAGATACCCCTTAGCACGTCAAGGAATATTATTTGGGGGTCCAGCCATGGAGAAGAGTTTAGACACTAGGAGAAGATAAGGAACACACCCATTATCCTGAAATCACATTAGGATTCTCTTTTTAACCTGTTCCTTAAAACACTAGTTCTTAGGAAATCTATTGGAGTCAGAAGCAGTCAGGGTAGCTTAGGGTTAGGGTTAGGGTTAGGGTTAGGGTTAGTGTTAGGGTACGGGTTCCGGTACGGGTTCCGGTACGGGTTCGGGTACGGCGTTGGGTATGTGTTAGGGTTAGGGTTAGGGTTAGTTTGAGGGTTAGGGCTCGGTTTAGGTTACGGGTTAGGTTTAGGTTACGTGTTAGGGTTAGTGTAGTTATTAAACCTATCCCACTCTCTAGATACCCCTTAGCACGTCAAGGAATATTATTTGGGGGTCCAGCCATGGAGAAGAGTTTAGACACTAGGAGAAGATAAGGAACACACACATTATCAAGAAATCACATTAGGATTCTCTTTTTAACCTGTTCCTTATAACACTAGTGCTTAGGAAATCTATTGGAGGCAGAAGCAGTGAAGGGTAGCTTAGGGTTAGGGTTACGGTTAGGGTTAGGGTTAGTGTTAGGGTACGGATTCGGGTACGGGTTCGGGTACGGCGTAGGGTATGGGTTAGGGTTAGGGTTAGGGTTAGTTTGAGGGTTAGGGCTCGGTTTAGGGTACGGGTTAGGATTAGGGTACGTGTTAGGGTTAGGGTAGTGGTTAGGGTTAGGGTACGCGTTAGGGTTACGGTAGTTATTAAACCTATCCCACTCTCTAGATACCCCTTAGCACGTCAAGGAATATTATTTGGGGGTCCAGCCATGGAGAAGAGTTTAGACACTAGGAGAAGATAAGGAACACACCCATTATCAAGAAATCACATTAGGATTCTCTTTTTAACCTGTTCCTTAAAACACTAGTGCTTAGGAAATCTATTGGAGGCAGAAGCAGTCAAGGGTAGCTTAGGGTTAGGGTTAGGGTTATTGTTAGGGTAAGGCTTAGGGTACGGGTTCGGGTACGGGTTCGGGTACGGCATAGGGTATGGGTTAGGGTTAGGGTTAGGGTTAGTTTGGGGGTTAGGGCTCGGTTTAGGGTACGGGTTAGGATTAGGGTACGTGTTAGGTTTAGGGTAGGGGTTAGGGTTAGGGTACGCGTTAGGATTACTGTAGTTATTAAACCTATCCCACTCTCTAGATACCCCTTAGCACGTCAAGGAATATTATTTGGGGGTCCAGCCATGGAGAAGAGTTTAGACACTAGGAGAAGATAAGGAACACACCCATTATCAAGAAATCACATTAGGATTCTCTTTTTAACCTGTTCCTTAAAACACTAGTGCTTAGGAAATCTTTTGAAGGCAGAAGCAGTCAAGGGTAGCTTAGGGTTAGGGTTAGGGTTAGGGTACGGCTTAGGGTACGGGTTCGGGTACGGGTTCGGGTACGGGTTTGGGTATGGCGTAGGATAGGGGTTAGGGTTAGGGTTAGGGTTAGTTTGAGGGTTAGGGCTCGGTTTAGGGTACGGGTTAGGATTAGGGTACGTGTTAGGGTTAGGGTAGTGGTTAGGGTTAGGGTACGCGTTAGGGTTACGGTAGTTATTAAACCTATCCCACTCTCTAGATACCCCTTAGCACGTCAAGGAATATTATTTGGGGGTCCAGCCATGGAGAAGAGTTTAGACACTAGGAGAAGATAAGGAACACACCCATTATCAAGAAATCACATTAGGATTCTCTTTTTAACCTGTTCCTTAAAACACTAGTGCTTAGGAAATCTATTGGAGGCAGAAGCAGTCAAGGGTAGCTTAGGGTTAGGGTTAGGGTTATTGTTAGGGTAAGGCTTAGGGTACGGGTTCGGGTACGGGTTCGGGTACGGCATAGGGTATGGGTTAGGGTTAGGGTTAGGGTTAGTTTGGGGGTTAGGGCTCGGTTTAGGGTACGGGTTAGGATTAGGGTACGTGTTAGGGTTAGGGTAGGGGTTAGGGTTAGGGTACGCGTTAGGATTACTGTAGTTATTAAACCTATCCCACTCTCTAGATACCCCTTAGCACGTCAAGGAATATTATTTGGGGGTCCAGCCATGGAGAAGAGTTTAGACACTAGGTGAAGATAAGGAACACACCCATTATCAAGAAATCACATTAGGATTCTCTTTTTAACCTGTTCCTTAAAACACTAGTGCTTAGGAAATCTATTGAAGGCAGAAGCAGTCAAGGGTAGCTTAGGGTTAGGGTTAGGGTTAGGGTACGTCTTAGGTTACGGGTTCGGGTGCGGGTTCGGGTACGGGTTTGGGTATGGCGTAGGATAGGGGTTAGGGTTAGGGTTAGGGTTAGTTTGAGGGTTAGGGCTCGGTTTAGGGCACGGGTTAGGATTAGGGTACGTGTTAGGGTTAGGGTAGGGGTTAGGGTTAGGGTACGCGTTAGGGTTAGGGTAGTTATTAAACCTATCCCACTCTCTAGATACCCCTTAGCACGTCAAGGAATATTATTTGGGTGTCCAGCCATGGAGAAGAGTTTAGACACTAGGAGAAGATAAGGAACACACCCATTATCCTGAAATCACATTAGGATTCTCTTTTTAACCTGTTCCTTAAAACACTAGTGCTTAGGAAATCTATTGGAGGCAGAAGCAGTCAAGGGTAGCTTAGGGTTAGGGTTAGGGTTAGGGTTAGGGTTAGTGTTAGGGTACGGGTTCGGGTACGGGTTCGGGTACGGCGTAGGGTATGGGTTAGGGTTAGGGTTAGGGTTAGTTTGAGGGTTAGGGCTCGGTTTAGGGTACGGGTTAGGATTAGGGTACGTGTTAGTGTTAGGGTAGGGGTTAGGGTTAGGGTACGGGTTAGGGTTAGGGTAGTTATTAAACCTATCCCACTCTCTAGATACCGTTTAGCACGTCAAGGAATATTATTTGGGGGTCCAGCCATGGAGAAGAGTTTAGACACTAGGAGAAGATAAGGAACACACCCATTATCCTGAAATCACATTAGGATTCTCTTTTTAACCTGTTCCTTAATACACTAGTGCTTAGGAAATCTATTAGAGGCAGAAGCAGTGAAGGGTAGCTTAGGGTTAGGGTTAGGGTTAGGTTTAGGGTTAGGGTTAGGGTACGGTGTAGGGAACGGGTTCGGGTACGGGTTCGGGTACGGCGTAGGGTATGGGTTAGGGTTAGGGTTAGGGTTAGTTTGAGGGTTAGGGCTCGGTTTAGGGTACGGGTTAGGATTAGGGTACGTCTTAGGTTTAGGGTAGGTGTTAGGGTTAGGGTACGCGTTAGGGTTAGGGTAGTTATTAAACCTATCCCACTCTCTAGATACCCCTTAGCACCTCAAGGAATATTATTTGGGGGTCCAGCCATGGAGAAGAGTTTAGACACTAGGAGAAGATAAGGAACACACCCATTATCCTGAAATCACATTAGGATTCTATTTTTAACCTGTTCCTTAAAACACTAGTGCTTAGGAAATCTATTGGAGGCAGAAGCAGTCAAGGGTAGCTTAGGGTTAGGGTTAGGGTTAGGTTTATTGTTAGTGTTAGGGTACGGGTTCCGGTACGGGTTCCGGTATGGGTTCGGGTACGGCGTTGGGTATGGGTTAGGGTTAGGGTTATGGTTAGTTTGAGGGTTAGGGCTCGGTTTAGGTTACGGGTTAGGTTTAGGGTACGTGTTAGGGTTAGTGTAGTTATTAAACCTATCCCACTCTCTAGATACCCCTTAGCACGTCAAGGAATATTATTTGGGGTTCCAGCCATGGAGAAGAGTTTAGACACTAGGAGAAGATAAGGAACACACCCATTATCAAGAAATCACATTAGGATTCTCTTTTTAACCTGTTCCTTAAAACACTAGTGCTTAGGAAATCTATTGGAGGCAGAAGCAGTCAAGGGTAGCTTAGGGTTAGGGTTAGGGTTGGGGTACGGCTTAGGGTACGGGTTCGGGTACGGATTCGGGTACGGGTTTGGGTATGGCGTAGGATATGGTTTAGGGATAGGGTTAGGGT
This sequence comes from Eschrichtius robustus, assembly GCF_028021215.1. NCBI lineage: Eukaryota > Metazoa > Chordata > Mammalia > Artiodactyla > Eschrichtiidae > Eschrichtius > Eschrichtius robustus. The sequence goes on along the minus strand of NW_027175763.1, from coordinate 1,289,759 downwards.
TAGTTTGAGGGTTAGGGCTCGGTTTAGGGTACAGGTTAAGATTAGGGTACGTGTTAGGGTTAGGGTAGGGGATAGGGTTAGGGTACGTGTTAGGGTTAGGGTAGTTATTAAACCTATCCCACTCTCTAGATACCCCTTAGCACGTCAAGGAATATTATTTGGGGGTCCAGCCATGGAGAAGAGTTTAGACACTAGGAGAAGATAAGGAACACACCCATTATCAAGAAATCACATTAGGATTCTCTTTTTAACCTGTTCCTTAAAACACTAGTGCTTAGGAAATCTATTGGAGGCAGAAGCAGTCAAGGGTAGCTTAGGGTTAGGGTTAGGGTTATTGTTAGGGTAAGGCTTAGGGTACGGGTTCGGGTACGGGTTCGGGTACGGCATAGGGTATGGGTTAGGGTTAGGGTTAGGGTTAGTTTGGGGGTTAGGGCTCGGTTTAGGGTACGGGTTAGGATTAGGGTACGTGTTAGGGTTAGGGTAGGGGTTAGGGTTAGGGTACGCGTTAGGATTACTGTAGTTATTAAACCTATCCCACTCTCTAGATACCCCTTAGCACGTCAAGGAATATTATTTGGGGGTCCAGCCATGGAGAAGAGTTTAGACACTAGGAGAAGATAAGGAACACACCCATTATCAAGAAATCACATTAGGATTCTCTTTTTAACCTGTTCCTTAAAACACTAGTGCTTAGGAAATCTATTGAAGGCAGAAGCAGTCAAGGGTAGCTTAGGGTTAGGGTTAGGGTTAGGGTACGGCTTAGGGTACGGGTTCGGGTACGGGTTCGGGTACGGGTTTGGGTATGGCGCAGCATAGGGGTTAGGGTTAGGGTTAGGGTTAGTTTGAGGGTTAGGGCTCGGTTTTGGGTACGGGTTAGGATTAGGGTACGTGTTAGGGTTAGGGTAGGGGTTAGGGTTAGGGTACGCGTTAGGGTTAGGGTAGTTATTAAACCTATCCCACTCTCTAGATACCCCTTAGCAAGTCAAGGGATATTATTTGGGTGTCCAGCCATGGAGAAGAGTTTAGGCACTAGGAGAAGATAAGGAACACACCCATTATCAAGAAATCACATTAGGATTCTCTTTTTAACCTGTTCCTTAATACACTAGTGCTTAGGAAATCTATTGGAGGCAGAAGCAGTCAAGGGTAGCTTAGGGTTAGGGTTAGGGTTAGAGTTAGGTTTAGTGTTAGGGTACGGGTTCGGGTACGGGTTCGGGTACGGCGTAGGGTATGGGTTAGGGTTAGGGTTAGGGTTAGTTTGAGGGTTAGGGCTCGGTTTAGGGTACGGGTTAGGATTAGGGTACGTGTTAGTGTTAGGGTAGGGGTTAGGGTTAGGGTACGCGTTAGGGTTACGGTAGTTATTAAACCTATCCCACTCTCTAGATACCCCTTAGCACGTCAAGGAATATTATTTGGGGGTCCAGCCATGGAGAAGAGTTTAGACACTAGGAGAAGATAAGGAACACACCCATTACCAAGAAATCACATTAGGATTCTCTTTTTAACCTGTTCCTTAAAACACTAGTGCTTAGGAAATCTATTGGAGGCAGAAGCAGTCAAGGGTAGCTTAGGGTTAGGGTTAGGGTTAGGGTACGGCTTAGGGTACGGGTTCGGGTACGGGTTTGGGTATGGCGTAGGGTATGGGTTAGGGTTAGGGTTAGGGTTAGTTTGAGGGTTAGGGCTCGGTTTAGGGTTCGGGTTAATATTAGGGTACGTGTTAGGGTTAGGGTAGGGGTTAGGGTTAGGGTACGCGTTAGGGTTAGGGTAGTTATTAAACCTATCCCACTCTCTAGATACCCTTTAGCACGTCAAGGAATATTATTTGGGGGTCCAGCCATGGAGAAGAGTTTAGACACTAGGAGAAGGTAAGGAACACACCCATTATCCTGAAATCACATTAGGATTCTCTTTTTAACCTGTTCCTTAATACAGTAATGCTTAGGAAATCTATTAGAGGCAGAAGCAGTGAAGGGTAGCTTAGGGTTAGGGTTAGGGTTAGGTTTAGGGTTAGGGTTAGGGTACGGCGTAGGGAACGGGTTCGGATACGGGTTCGGGTACGGAGTAGGGTATGGGTTAGGGTTAGGGTTAGGGTTAGTTTGAGGGTTAGGGCTCGGTTTAGGGTACGGGTTAGGATTAGTGTACGTGTTAGGGTTAGGGTAGTGGTTAGGGTTAGGGTACGCGTTAGGGTTAGGGTAGTTATTAAACCTATCCCACTCTCTAGATACCCCTTAGCACGTCAAGGAATATTATTTGGGGGTCCAGCCATGGAGAAGAGTTTAGACACTAGGAGAAGATAAGGAACACACCCATTATCAAGAAATCACATTACGATTCTCTTTTTAACCTGTTCCTTAAAACACTAGTGCTTAGGAAATCTATTGGAGGCAGAAGCAGTCAAGGGTAGCTTAGGGTTAGGGTTAGGGTTAGGGTTAGGGTTATTGTTAGGGTAAGGCTTAGAGTACGGGTTCGGGTACGGGTTCGGGTACGGCGTAGGGTATGGGTTAGGGTTAGGGTTAGGGTTAGTTTGAGGGTTAGGGCTCGGTTTAGGGTACGGGTTAGGATTAGGGTACGTGTTAGGTTTAGGGTAGGTGTTAGGGTTAGGGTACGCGTTAGGGTTAGGGTAGTTATTAAACCTATCCCACTCTCTAGATACCCCTTAGCACGTCAAGGAATATTATTTGGGGGTCCAGCCATGGAGAAGAGTTTAGACACTAGGAGAAGATAAGGAACACACCCATTATCAAGAAATCACATTAGGATTCTCTTTTTAAACTGTTCCTTAAAACACTAGTGCTTAGGAAATCTACTGGAGGCAGAAGCAGTCAAGGGTAGCTTAGGGTTAGGGTTAGGGTTAGGGTTAGGGTTAGTGTTAGGGTACGGGTTCCGGTACGGTTTCCGGTACGGGTTCGGGTACGGCGTTGGGTATGGGTTAGGGTTAGGGTTAGGGTTAGTTTGAGGGTTAGGGCTCGGTTTAGGTTACGGGTTAGGTTTAGGGTACGTGTTAGGGTTAGTGTAGTTATTAAACCTATCCCACTCTCTAGATACCCCTTAGCACGTCAAGGAATATTATTTGGGGTTCCAGCCATGGAGAAGAGTTTAGACACTAGGAGAAGATAAGGAACACACCCATTATCAAGAAATCACATTAGGATTCTCTTTTTAACCTGTTCCTTAAAACACTAGTGCTTAGGAAATCTATTGGAGGCAGAAGCAGTCAAGGGTAGGTAAGGGTTAGGGTTAGGGTTGGGGTACGGCTTAGGGTACGGGTTCGTGTACGGATTCGGGTACGGGTTTGGGTATGGCGTAGGATATGGTTTAGGGATAGGGTTAGGGTTAGTTTGAGGGTTAGGGCTCGGTTTAGGGTACGGGTTAAGATTAGGGTACGTGTTAGGGTTAGGGTAGGGGTTAGGGTTAGGGTACGCCTTAGGGTTAGGGTAGTTATTAAACCTATCCCACTCTCTAGATACCCCTTAGCACGTCAAGGAATATTATTTGGGGGTCCAGCCATGGAGAAGAGTTTAGACACTAGGAGAAGATATGGAACACACCCATTATCAAGAAATCACATTAGGATTCTCTTTTGAACCTGTTCCTTAAAACACTAGTGCTTAGGAAATCTATTGGAGGCAGAAGCAGTGAAGGGTAGCTTAGGGTTAGGGTTACGGTTAGGGTTAGGGTTAGTGTTAGGGTACGGATTCGGGTACGGGTTCGGGTACGGCGTAGGGTATGGGTTAGGGTTAGGGTTAGGGTTAGTTTGAGGGTTAGGGCTCGGTTTAGGGTACGGGTTAGGATTAGGGTACGTGTTAGGGTTAGGGTAGGGGTTAGGGTTAGGGTACGCGTTAGGGTTACGGTAGTTATTAAACCTATCCCACTCTCTAGATACCCCTTAGCACGTCAAGGAATATTATTTGGGGGTCCAGCCATGGAGAAGAGTTTAGACACTAGGAGAAGATAAGGAACACACCCATTATCAAGAAATCACATTAGGATTCTCTTTTTAACCTGTTCTTTAAAACACTAGTGCTTAGGAAATCTATTGGAGGCAGAAGCAGTCAAGGGTAGCTTAGGGTTAGGGTTAGGGTTATTGTTAGGGTAAGGCTTAGGGTACGGGTTCGGGTACAGGTTCGGGTACGGCATAGGGTATGGGTTAGGGTTAGGGTTAGGGTTAGTTTGGGGGTTAGGGCTCGGTTTAGGGTACGGGTTAGGATTAGGGTACGTGTTAGTGTTAGGGTAGGGGTTAGGGTTAGGGTACGCGTTAGGATTACTGTAGTTATTAAACCTATCCCACTCTCTAGATGCCCTTTAGCACGTCAAGGAATATTATTTGGGGGTCCAGCCATGGAGAAGAGTTTAGACACTAGGAGAAGATAAGGAACACACCCATTATCAAGAAATCACATTAGGATTCTCTTTTTAACCTATTCCTTAAAACACTAGTGCTTAGGAAATCTATTGAAGGCAGAAGCAGTCAAGGGTAGCTTAGGGTTAGGGTTAGGGTTAGGGTACGGCTTAGGGTACGGGTTCGGGTACGGGTTCGGGTACGGGTTTGGGTATGGCGTAGGATAGGGGTTAGGGTTAGGGTTAGTTTGAGGGTTAGGGCTCGGTTTAGGGTACGGGTTAGGATTAGGGTACGTGTTAGGGTTAGGGTAGGGGTTAGGGTTAGGGTACGCGTTAGGGTTAGGGTAGTTATTAAACCTATCCCACTCTCTAGATACCCCTTAGCAAGTCAAGGGATATTATTTGGGTGTCCAGCCATGGAGAAGAGTTTAGGCACTAGGAGAAGATAAGGAACACACCCATTATCAAGAAATCACATTAGGATTCTCTTTTTAACCTGTTCCTTAAAACACTAGTGCTTAGGAAATCTATTGGAGGCAGAAGCAGTCAAGGGTAGCTTAGGGTTAGGGTTAGGGTTAGGGTTAGGGTTAGTGTTAGGGTACGGGTTCGGGTACGGGTTCGGGTACGGCGTAGGGTATGGGTTAGGGTTAGGGTTAGGGTTAGTTTGAGGGTTAGGGCTCGGTTTAGGGTACGGGTTAGGATTAGGGTACGTGTTAGTGTTAGGGTAGGGGTTAGGGTTAGGGTACGCGTTAGGGTTACGGTAGTTATTAAACCTATCCCACTCTCTAGATACCCCTTAGCACGTCAAGGAATATTATTTGGGGGTCCAGCCATGGAGAAGAGTTTAGACACTAGGAGAAGATAAGGAACACACCCATTACCAAGAAATCACATTAGGATTCTCTTTTTAACCTGTTCCTTAAAACACTAGTGCTTAGGAAATCTATTGGAGGCAGAAGCAGTCAAGGGTAGCTTAGGGTTAGGGTTAGGGTTAGGGTACGGCTTAGGGTACGGGTTCGGGTACGGGTTTGGGTATGGCGTAGGGTATGGTTTAGGGTTAGTTTGAGGGTTAGGGCTCGGTTTAGGGTTCGGGTTAATATTAGGGTACGTGTTAGGGTTAGGGTAGGGGTTAGGGTTAGGGTACGCGTTAGGTTTAGGGTAGTTATTAAACCTATCCCACTCTCTAGATACCCTTTAGCACGTCAAGGAATATTATTTGGGGGTCCAGCCATGGAGAAGAGTTTAGACACTAGGAGAAGGTAAGGAACACACCCATTATCCTGAAATCACATTAGGATTCTCTTTTTAACCTGTTCCTTAATACACTAGTGCTTAGGAAATCTATTAGAGGCAGAAGCAGTGAAGGGTAGCTTAGGGTTAGGGTTAGGGTTAGGTTTAGGGTTAGGGTTAGGGTACGGCGTAGGGAACGGTTTCGGGTACGGGTTCGGGTACGGAGTAGGGTATGGGTTAGGGTTAGGGTTAGGGTTAGTTTGAGGGTTAGGGCTCGGTTTAGGGTACGGGTTAGGATTAGTGTACGTGTTAGGGTTAGGGTAGAGGTTAGGGTTAGGTTACGCGTTAGGGTTAGGTTAGTTATTAAACCTATCCCACTCTCTAGATACCCCTTAGCACGTCAAGGAATATTATTTGGGGGTCCAGCCATGGAGAAGAGTTTAGACACTAGGAGAAGATAAGGAACACACCCATTATCAAGAAATCACATTACGATTCTCTTTTTAACCTGTTCCTTAAAACACTAGTGCTTAGGAAATCTATTGGAGGCAGAAGCAGTCAAGGGTAGCTTAGGGTTAGGGTTAGGGTTAGTGTTAGGGTACGGGTTCCGGTACGGGTTCGGGTACGGCGTTGGGTATGGGTTAGGGTTAGGGTTGGGTTAGTTTGAGGGTTAGGGCTCGGTTTTGGGTACGGGTTAGGATTAGGGTACGTGTTAAGGTTAGGGTAGGGGTTAGGGTTAGGGTACGTGTTAGGGTTAGGGTAGTTATTAAACCTATCCCACTCTCTAGATACCCCTTAGCACGTCAAGGAATATTATTTGGGGGTCCAGCCATGGAGAAGAGTTTAGACACTAGGAGAAGATAAGGAACACACCCATTATCAAGAAATCACATTAGGATTCTCTTTTTAACCTGTTCCTTAAAACACTAGTGCTTAGGAAATCTATTGGAGGCAGAAGCAGTCAAGGGTAGCTTAGGGTTAGGGTTAGGGTTAGTGTTAGGTTACGGCTTAGGGTACGGGTTCGGGTACGGGTTCGGGTACGGCGTAGGGTATGGGTTAGGGTTAGGGTTAGGGTTAGTTTGAGGGTTAGGTCTCGGTTTTGGGTACGGGTTAGGATTAGGGTACGTGTTAGGGTTAGTGTAGGGGTTAGGGTTAGGGTACGCGTTAGGGTTACGGTAGTTATTAAACTTTTCCCACTCTCTAGATACCCCTTAGCACGTCAAGGAATATTATTTGGGGGTCCAGCCATGGAGAAGAGTTTAGACACTAGGAGAAGATAAGGAACACACCCATTATCAAGAAATCACTTTAGGATTCTCTTTTTAACCTGTTCCTTAAAACACTAGTGCTTAGGAAATCTATTGGAGGCAGAAGCAGTCAAGGGTAGCTTAGGGTTAGGGTTAGGGTTAGGGTTAGGGTTAGGGTACGGCTTAGGGTACGGGTTCGGGTACGGGTTCGGGTACGGCATAGGGTGTGGGTTAGGGTTAGGGTTAGGGTTAGTTTGAGGGTTAGGGCTCGGTTTAGGGTACGGGTTAGGATTAGGGTACGTGTTAGGGTTAGGGTAGGGGTTAGGGTTAGGGTACGTGTTAGGGTTAGTGTAGTTATTAAACCTATCCCACTCTCTAGATACCCCTTAGCACGTCAAGGAATATTATTTGGGGTTCCAGCCATGGAGAAGAGTTTAGACACTAGGAGAAGATAAGGAACACACCCATTATCAAGAAATCACATTAGGATTCTCTTTTTAACCTGTTCCTTAAAACACTAGTGCTTAGGAAATCTATTGGAGGCAGAAGCAGTCAAGGGTAGCTTAGGGTTAGTGTTAGGGTTAGGGCTAGGGTTAGGGCACGGCTTAGTGCACGGGTTCGGGTACGGGTTCGGGTACGGCATAGGGTATGGGTTAGGTTTAGGGTTAGGGTTAGTTTGAGGGTTTGGTCTCGGTTTAGGGTACGGGTTAGGATTAGGGTACGTGTTAGGGTTAGGGTAGGGGTTAGGGTTAGGGTACGCCTTAGGGTTAGGGTAGTTATTAAACCTATCCCACTCTCTAGATACCCCTTAGCACGTCAAGGAATATTATTTGGGGGTCCAGCCATGGAGAAGAGTTTAGACACTAGGAGAAGATAAGGAACACACCCATTATCAAGAAATCACATTAGGATTCTCTTTTTAACCTGTTCCTTAAAACACTAGTGCTTAGGAAATCTATTGGAGGCAGAAGCAGTGAAGGGTAGCTTAGGGTTAGGGTTACGGTTAGGGTTAGGGTTAGTGTTAGGGTACGGATTCGGGTACGGGTTCGGGTACGGCGTAGGGTATGGGTTAGGGTTAGGGTTAGTGTTAGTTTGAGGGTTAGGGCTCGGTTTAGGGTACGTGTTAGGGTTAGGGTAGGGGTTAGGGTTAGGGTACGCATTAGGGTTACGGTACTTATTAAACCTATCCCACTCTCTAGATACCCCTTAGCACCTCAAGGAATATTATTTGGGGGTCCAGCCATGGAGAAGAGTTTAGACACTAGGAGAAGATAAGGAACACACCCATTATCAAGAAATCACATTAGGATTCTCTTTTTAACCTGTTCCTTAAAACACTAGTGCTTAGGAAATCTATTGGAGGCAGAAGCAGTCAAGGGTAGCTTAGGGTTAGGGTTAGGGTTAGGGTACGGCTTAGGGTACGGGTTCGGGTACGGGTTTGGGTATGGCGTAGGGTATGGGTCAGGGTTAGGGATAGGGTTAGTTTGAGGGTTAGGGCTCGGTTTAGGGTTCGGGTTAAGATTAGGGTACGTGTTACGGTTAGGGTAGGGGTTAGGGTTAGGGTACACGTTAGGGTTAGTGTAGTTATTAAACCTATCCCACTCTCTAGATACCCTTTAGCACGTCAAGGAATATTATTTGGGGGTCCAGCCATGGAGAAGAGTTTAGACACTAGGAGAAGATAAGGAACACACCCATTATCCTGAAATCACATTAGGATTCTCTTTTTAACCTGTTCCTTAATACACTAGTGCTTAGGAAATCTATTAGAGGCAGAAGCAGTGAAGGGTAGCTTAGGGTTAGGGTTAGGGTTAGGTTTAGGGTTAGGGTTAGGGTACGGCGTAGGGAACGGGTTCGGGTACGGGTTCGGGTACGGCGTAGGGTATGGGTTAGGGTTAGGGTTAGGGTTAGTTTGAGGGTTAGGGCTCGGTTTAGGGTACGGGTTAGGATTAGGGTACGTGTTAGGTTTAGGGTAGGTGTTAGGGTTAGGGTACGCGTTAGGGTTAGGTTAGTTATTAAACCTATCCCACTCTCTAGATACCCCTTAGCACGTCAAGGAATATTATTTGGGGGTCCAGCCATGGAGAAGAGTTTAGACACTAGGAGAAGATAAGGAACACACCCATTATCCTGAAATCACATTAGGATTTTCTTTTTAACCTGTTCCTTAAAACACTAGTGCTTAGGAAATCTATTGGAGGCAGAAGCAGTCAAGGGTAGCTTAGGGTTAGGGTTAGGGTTAGGGTTAGGGTTAGTGTTAGGGTACGGGTTCGGGTACGGGTTCGGGTACGGCGTAGGGTATGGGTTAGGGTTAGGGTTAGGGTTAGTTTGAGGGTTAGGGCTCGGTTTAGGGTACGGGTTAGGATTAGGGTACGTGTTAGTGTTAGGGTAGGGGTTAGGGTTAGGGTACGCGTTAGAGTTACGGTAGTTATTAAACCTATCCCACTCTCTAGATACCCCTTAGCACGTCAAGGAATATTATTTGGGGGTCCAGCCATGGAGAAGAGTTTAGACACTAGGAGAAGATAAGGAACACACCCATTATCAAGAAATCACATTAGGATTCTCTTTTTAACCTGTTCCTTAAAACACTAGTGCTTAGGAAATCTATTGGAGGCAGAAGCAGTCAAGGGTAGCTTAGGGTTAGGGTTAGGGTTAGGGTACGGCTTAGGGTACGGGTTCGGGTACGGGTTTGGGTATGGCGTAGGGTATGGGTCAGGGTTAGGGATAGGGTTAGTTTGAGGGTTAGGGCTCGGTTTAGGGTTCGGGTTAAGATTAGGGTACGTGTTAGGGTTAGGGTAGGGGTTAGGGTTAGGGTACACGTTAGGGTTAGTGTAGTTATTAAACCTATCCCACTCTCTAGATACCCTTTAGCACGTCAAGGAATATTATTTGGGGGTCCAGCCATGGAGAAGAGTTTAGACACTAGGAGAAGATAAGGAACACACCCATTATCCTGAAATCACATTAGGATTCTCTTTTTAACCTGTTCCTTAATACACTAGTGCTTAGGAAATCTATTAGAGGCAGAAGCAGTGAAGGGTAGCTTAGGGTTAGGGTTAGGGTTAGGTTTAGGGTTAGGGTTAGGGTACGGCGTAGGGAACGGGTTCGGGTACGGGTTCGGGTACGGCGTAGGGTATGGGTTAGGGTTAGGGTTAGGGTTAGTTTGGGGGTTAGGGCTCGGTTTAGGGTACGGGTTAGGATTAGGGTACGTGTTAGGTTTAGGGTAGGTGTTAGGGTTAGGGTACGCGTTAGGGTTAGGGTAGTTATTAAACCTATCCCACTCTCTAGATACCCCTTAGCACGTCAAGGAATATTATTTGGGGGTCCAGCCATGGAGAAGAGTTTAGACACTAGGAGAAGATAAGGAACACACCCATTATCCTGAAATCACATTAGGATTCTCTTTTTAACCTGTTCCTTAAAACACTAGTGCTTAGGAAATCTATTGGAGGCAGAAGCAGTCAAGGGTAGCTTAGGGTTAGGGTTAGGGTTAGGGTTAGGGTTAGTGTTAGGGTACGGGTTCCGGTACGGGTTCCGGTACGGGTTCGGGTACGGCGTTGGGTATGTGTTAGGGTTAGGGTTAGGGTTAGTTTGAGGGTTAGGGCTCGGTTTAGGTTACGGGTTAGGTTTAGGGTACGTGTTAGGGTTAGTGTAGTTATTAAACCTATCCCACTTTCTAGATACCCCTTAGCACGTCAAGGAATATTATTTGGGGGTCCAGCCATGGAGAAGAGTTTAGACACTAGGAGAAGATAAGGAACACACACATTATCAAGAAATCACATTAGGATTCTCTTTTTAACCTGTTCCTTATAACACTAGTGCTTAGGAAATCTATTGGAGGCAGAAGCAGTGAAGGGTAGCTTAGGGTTAGGGTTACGGTTAGGGTTAGGGTTAGTGTTAGGGTACGGATTCGGGTACGGGTTCGGGTACGGCGTAGGGTATGGGTTAGGGTTAGGGTTAGGGTTAGTTTGAGGGTTAGGGCTCGGTTTAGGGTACGGGTTAGGATTAGGGTACGTGTTAGGGTTAGGGTAGTGGTTAGGGTTAGGGTACGCGTTAGGGTTACGGTAGTTATTAAACCTATCCCACTCTCTAGATACCCCTTAGCACGTCAAGGAATATTATTTGGGGGTCCAGCCATGGAGAAGAGTTTAGACACTAGGAGAAGATAAGGAACACACCCATTATCAAGAAATCACATTAGGATTCTCTTTTTAACCTGTTCCTTAAAACACTAGTGCTTAGGAAATCTATTGGAGGCAGAAGCAGTCAAGGGTAGCTTAGGGTTAGGGTTAGGGTTATTGTTAGGGTAAGGCTTAGGGTACGGGTTCGGGTACGGGTTCGGGTACGGCATAGGGTATGGGTTAGGGTTAGGGTTAGGGTTAGTTTGAGGGTTAGGGCTCGGTTTAGGGTACGGGTTAGGATTAGGGTACGTGTTAGGTTTAGGGTAGGGGTTAGGGTTAGGGTACGCGTTAGGATTACTGTAGTTATTAAACCTATCCCACTCTCTAGATACCCCTTAGCACGTCAAGGAATATTATTTGGGGGTCCAGCCATGGAGAAGAGTTTAGACACTAGGAGAAGATAAGGAACACACCCATTATCAAGAAATCACATTAGGATTCTCTTTTTAACCTGTTCCTTAAAACACTAGTGCTTAGGAAATCTTTTGAAGGCAGAAGCAGTCAAGGGTAGCTTAGGGTTAGGGTTAGGGTTAGGGTACGGCTTAGTGTACGGGTTCGGGTACGGGTTCGGGTACGGGTTTGGGTATGGCGTAGGATAGGGGTTAGGGTTAGGGTTAGGGTTAGTTTGAGGGTTAGGGCTCGGTTTAGGGTACGGGTTAGGATTAGGGTACGTGTTAGGGTTAGGGTAGGGGTTAGGGTTAGGGTACGCGTTAGGGTTAGGGTAGTTATTAAACCTATCCCACTCTCTAGATACCCCTTAGCACGTCAAGGAATATTATTTGGGGGTCCAGCCATGGAGAAGAGTTTAGACACTAGGAGAAGATAAGGAACACACCCATTATCAAGAAATCACTTTAGGATTCTCTTTTTAACCTGTTCCTTAAAACACTAGTGCTTAGGAAATCTATTGGAGGCAGAAGCAGTCAAGGGTAGCTTAGGGTTAGGGTTAGGGTTAGGGTTAGGGTTAGGGTACGGCTTAGGGTACGGGTTCGGGTACGGGTTCGGGTACGGCATAGGGTGTGGGTTAGGGTTAGGGTTAGGGTTAGTTTGAGGGTTAGGGCTCGGTTTAGGGTACGGGTTAGGATTAGGGTACGTGTTAGGGTTAGGGTAGGGGTTAGGGTTAGGGTACGTGTTAGGGTTAGTGTAGTTATTAAACCTATCCCACTCTCTAGATACCCCTTAGCACGTCAAGGAATATTATTTGGGGTTCCAGCCATGGAGAAGAGTTTAGACACTAGGAGAAGATAAGGAACACACCCATTATCAAGAAATCACATTAGGATTCTCTTTTTAACCTGTTCCTTAAAACACTAGTGCTTAGGAAATCTATTGGAGGCAGAAGCAGTCAAGGGTAGCTTAGGGTTAGGGTTAGCGTTAGGGCTAGGGTTAGGGCACGGCTTAGTGCACGGGTTCGGGTACGGGTTCGGGTACGGCATAGGGTATGGGTTAGGTTTAGGGTTAGGGTTAGTTTGAGGGTTTGGTCTCGGTTTAGGGTACGGGTTAGGATTAGGGTACGTGTTAGGGTTAGGGTAGGGGTTAGGGTTAGGGTACGCCTTAGGGTTAGGGTAGTTATTAAACCTATCCCACTCTCTAGATACCCCTTAGCACGTCAAGGAATATTATTTGGGGGTCCAGCCATGGAGAAGAGTTTAGACACTAGGAGAAGATAAGGAACACACCCATTATCAAGAAATCACATTAGGATTCTCTTTTTAACCTGTTCCTTAAAACACTAGTGCTTAGGAAATCTATTGGAGGCAGAAGCAGTGAAGGGTAGCTTAGGGTTAGGGTTACGGTTAGGGTTAGGGTTAGTGTTAGGGTACGGATTCGGGTACGGGTTCGGGTACGGCGTAGGGTATGGGTTAGGGTTAGGGTTAGGGTTAGTTTGAGGGTTAGGGCTCGGTTTAGGGTACGGGTTAGGATTAGGGTACGTGTTAGGGTTAGGGTAGGGGTTAGGGTTAGGGTACGCGTTAGGATTACTGTAGTTATTAAACCTATCCCACTCTCTAGATACCCCTTAGCACGTCAAGGAATATTATCTGGGGGTCCAGCCATGGAGAAGAGTTTAGACACTAGGAGAAGATAAGGAACACACCCATTATCAAGAAATCACATTAGGATTCTCTTTTTAACCTGTTCCTTAAAACACTAATGCTTAGGAAATCTATTGAAGGCAGAAGCAGTCAAGGGTAGCTTAGGGTTAGGGTTAGGGTTAGGGTACGTCTTAGGTTACGGGTTCGGGTACGGGTTCGGGTACGGGTTTGGGTATGGCGTAGGATAGGGGTTAGGGATAGGGTTAGGGTTAGTTTGAGGGTTAGGGCTCGGTTTAGGGTACGGGTTAGGATTAGGGTACGTGTTAGTGTTAGGGTAGGGGTTAGGGTTAGGGTACGCGTTAGAGTTACGGTAGTTATTAAACCTATCCCACTCTCTAGATACCCCTTAGCACGTCAAGGAATATTATTTGGGGGTCCAGCCATGGAGAAGAGTTTAGACACTAGGAGAAGATAAGGAACACACCCATTATCAAGAAATCACATTAGGATTCTCTTTTTAACCTGTTCCTTAAAACACTAGTGCTTAGGAAATCTATTGGAGGCAGAAGCAGTCAAGGGTAGCTTAGGGTTAGGGTTAGGGTTAGGGTACGGCTTAGGGTACGGGTTCGGGTACGGGTTTGGGTATGGCGTAGGGTATGGGTCAGGGTTAGGGATAGGGTTAGTTTGAGGGTTAGGGCTCGGTTTAGGGTTCGGGTTAAGATTAGGGTACGTGTTAGGGTTAGGGTAGGGGTTAGGGTTAGGGTACACGTTAGGGTTAGTGTAGTTATTAAACCTATCCCACTCTCTAGATACCCTTTAGCACGTCAAGGAATATTATTTGGGGGTCCAGCCATGGAGAAGAGTTTAGACACTAGGAGAAGATAAGGAACACACCCATTATCCTGAAATCACATTAGGATTCTCTTTTTAACCTGTTCCTTAATACACTAGTGCTTAGGAAATCTATTAGAGGCAGAAGCAGTGAAGGGTAGCTTAGGGTTAGGGTTAGGGTTAGGTTTAGGGTTAGGGTTAGGGTACGGCGTAGGGAACGGGTTCGGGTACGGGTTCGGGTACGGCGTAGGGTATGTGTTAGTGTTAGGGTTAGGGTTAGTTTGAGGGTTAGGGCTCGGTTTAGGGTACGGGTTAGGATTAGGGTACGTGTTAGGTTTAGGGTAGGTGTTAGGGTTAGGGTACGCGTTAGGGTTAGGGTAGTTATTAAACCTATCCCACTCTCTAGATACCCCTTAGCACGTCAAGGAATATTATTTGGGGGTCCAGCCATGGAGAAGAGTTTAGACACTAGGAGAAGATAAGGAACACACCCATTATCCTGAAATCACATTAGGATTCTCTTTTTAACCTGTTCCTTAAAACACTAGTGCTTAGGAAATCTATTGGAGGCAGAAGCAGTCAAGGGTAGCTTAGGGTTAGGGTTAGGGTTAGGGTTAGGGTTAGTGTTAGGGTACGGGTTCCGGTACGGGTTCCGGTACGGGTTCGGGTACGGCGTTGGGTATGTGTTAGGGTTAGGGTTAGGGTTAGTTTGAGGGTTAGGGCTCGGTTTAGGTTACGGGTTAGGTTTAGGGTACGTGTTAGGGTTAGTGTAGTTATTAAACCTATCCCACTCTCTAGATACCCCTTAGCACGTCAAGGAATATTATTTGGGGGTCCAGCCATGGAGAAGAGTTTAGACACTAGGAGAAGATAAGGAACACACACATTATCAAGAAATCACATTAGGATTCTCTTTTTAACCTGTTCCTTATAACACTATTGCTTAGGAAATCTATTGGAGGCAGAAGCAGTGAAGGGTAGCTTAGGGTTAGGGTTACGGTTAGGGTTAGGGTTAGTGTTAGGGTACGGATTCGGGTACGGGTTCGGGTACGGCGTAGGGTATGGGTTAGGGTTAGGGTTAGGGTTAGTTTGAGGGTTAGGGCTCGGTTTAGGGTACGGGTTAGGATTAGGGTACGTGTTAGGGTTAGGGTAGTGGTTAGGGTTAGGGTACGCGTTAGGGTTACGGTAGTTATTAAACCTATCCCACTCTCTAGATACCCCTTAGCACGTCAAGGAATATTATTTGGGGGTCCAGCCATGGAGAAGAGTTTAGACACTAGGAGAAGATAAGGAACACACCCATTATCAAGAAATCACATTAGGATTCTCTTTTTAACCTGTTCCTTAAAACACTAGTGCTTAGGAAATCTATTGGAGGCAGAAGCAGTCAAGTTAGCTTAGGGTTAGGGTTAGGGTTATTGTTAGGGTAAGGCTTAGGGTACGGGTTCGGGTACGGGTTCGGGTACGGCATAGGGTATGGGTTAGGGTTAGGGTTAGGGTTAGTTTGGGGGTTAGGGCTCGGTTTAGGGTACGGGTTAGGATTAGGGTACGTGTTAGGTTTAGGGTAGGGGTTAGGGTTAGGGTACGCGTTAGGATTACTGTAGTTATTAAACCTATCCCACTCTCTAGATACCCCTTAGCACGTCAAGGAATATTATTTGGGGGTCCAGCCATGGAGAAGAGTTTAGACACTAGGAGAAGATAAGGAACACACCCATTATCAAGAAATCACATTAGGATTCTCTTTTTAACCTGTTCCTTAAAACACTAGTGCTTAGGAAATCTATTGAAGGCAGAAGCAGTCAAGGGTAGCTTAGGGTTAGGGTTAGGGTTAGGGTACGGCTTAGGGTACGGGTTCGGGTACGGGTTCGGGTACGGGTTTGGGTATGGCGTAGGATAGGGGTTAGGGTTAGGGTTAGGGTTAGTTTGAGGGTTAGGGCTCGGTTTAGGGTACGGGTTAGGATTAGGGTACGTGTTAGGGTTAGGGTAGGGGTTAGGGTTAGGGTACGCGTTAGGGTTAGGGTAGTTATTAAACCTATCCCACTCTCTAGATACCCCTTAGCACGTCAAGGGATATTATTTGGGTGTCCAGCCATGGAGAAGTGTTTAGACACTAGGAGAAGATAAGGAACACACCCATTATCAAGAAATCACATTAGGATTCTCTTTTTAACCTGTTCCTTAAAACACTAGTGCTTAGGAAATCTATTGGAGGCAGAAGCAGTCAAGGGTAGCTTAGGGTTAGGGTTACGGTTAGGGTTAGGGTTAGTGATAGGGTACGGATTCGGGTACGGGTTCGGGTACGGCGTAGGGTATGGGTTAGGGTTAGGGTTAGGGTTAGTTTGAGGGTTAGGGCTCGGTTTAGGGTACGGGTTAGGATTAGGGTACGTGTTAGGGTTAGGGTAGGGGTTAGGGTTAGGGTACGCGTTAGGGTTACGGTAGTTATTAAACCTATCCCACTCTCTAGATACCCCTTAGCACGTCAAGGAATATTATTTGGGGGTCCAGCCATGGAGAAGAGTTTAGACACTAGGAGAAGATAAGGAACACACCCATTATCAAGAAATCACATTAGGATTCTCTTTTTAACCTGTTCCTTAAAACACTAGTGCTTAGGAAATCTATTGGAGGCAGAAGCAGTCAAGGGTAGCTTAGGGTTAGGGTTAGGGTTATTGTTAGGGTAAGGCTTAGGGTACGGGTTCGGGTACGGGTTCGGGTACGGCATAGGGTATGGGTTAGGGTTAGGGTTAGGGTTAGTTTGGGGGTTAGGGCTCGGTTTAGGGTACGGGTTAGGATTAGGGTACGTGTTAGGGTTAGGGTAGGGGTTAGGGTTAGGGTACGCGTTAGGATTACTGTAGTTATTAAACCTATCCCACTCTCTAGATACCCCTTAGCACGTCAAGGAATATTATTTGGGGGTCCAGCCATGGAGAAGAGTTTAGACACTAGGAGAAGATAAGGAACACACCCATTATCAAGAAATCACATTAGGATTCTCTTTTTAACCTGTTCCTTAAAACACTAGTGCTTAGGAAATCTATTGAAGGCAGAAGCAATCAAGGGTAGCTTAGGGTTAGGGTTAGGGTTAGGGTACGTCTTAGGTTACGGGTTCGGGTACGGGTTCGGGTACGGGTTTGGGTATGGCGTAGGATAGGGGTTAGGGTTAGGGTTAGGGTTAGTTTGAGGGTTAGGGCTCGGTTTAGGGCACGGGTTAGGATTAGGGTACGTGTTAGGGTTAGGGTAGGGGTTAGGGTTAGGGTATGCGTTAGGGTTAGGGTAGTTATTAAACCTATCCCACTCTCTAGATACCCCTTAGCACGTCAAGGAATATTATTTGGGTGTCCAGCCATGGAGAAGAGTTTAGACACTAGGAGAAGATAAGGAACACACCCATTATCCTGAAATCACATTAGGATTCTCTTTTTAACCTGTTCCTTAAAACACTAGTCCTTAGGAAATCTATTGGAGGCAGAAGCAGTCAAGGGTAGCTTAGGGTTAGGGTTAGGGTTAGGGTTAGGGTTAGGGTTAGTGTTAGGGTACGGGTTCGGGTACGGGTTCGGGTACGGCGTAGGGTATGGGTTAGGGTTAGGGTTAGGGTTAGTTTGAGGGTTAGGGCTCGGTTTAGGGTACGGGTTAGGATTAGGGTACGTGTTAGTGTTAGGGTAGGGGTTAGGGTTAGGGTACGGGTTAGGGTTAGGGTAGTTATTAAACCTATCCCACTCTCTAGATACCGTTTAGCACGTCAAGGAATATTATTTGGGGGTCCAGCCATGGAGAAGAGTTTAGACACTAGGAGAAGATAAGGAACACACCCATTATCCTGAAATCACATTAGGATTCTCTTTTTAACCTGTTCCTTAATACACTAGTGCTTAGGAAATCTATTAGAGGCAGAAGCAGTGAAGGGTAGCTTAGGGTTAGGGTTAGGGTTAGGTTTAGGGTTAGGGTTAGGGTACGGTGTAGGGAACGGGTTCGGGTACGGGTTCGGGTACGGCGTAGGGTATGGGTTAGGGTTAGGGTTAGGGTTAGTTTGAGGGTTAGGGCTCGGTTTAGGGTACGGGTTAGGATTAGGGTACGTGTTAGGTTTAGGGTAGGTGTTAGGGTTAGGGTACGCGTTAGGGTTACGGTAGTTATTAAACCTATCCCACTCTCTAGATACCCCTTAGCACCTCAAGGAATATTATTTGGGGGTCCAGCCATGGAGAAGAGTTTAGACACTAGGAGAAGATAAGGAACACACCCATTATCCTGAAATCACATTAGGATTCTCTTTTTAACCTGTTCCTTAAAACACTAGTGCTTAGGAAATCTATTGGAGGCAGAAGCAGTCAAGGGTAGCTTAGGGTTAGGGTTAGGGTTAGGTTTATGGTTAGTGTTAGGGTACGGGTTCCGGTACGGGTTCCGGTATGGGTTCGGGTACGGCGTTGGGTATGGGTTAGGGTTAGGGTTATGGTTAGTTTGAGGGTTAGGGCTCGGTTTAGGTTACGGGTTAGGTTTAGGGTACGTGTTAGGGTTAGTGTAGTTATTAAACCTATCCCACTCTCTAGATACCCCTTAGCACGTCAAGGAATATTATTTGGGGTTCCAGCCATGGAGAAGAGTTTAGACACTAGGAGAAGATAAGGAACACACCCATTATCAAGAAATCACATTAGGATTCTCTTTTTAACCTGTTCCTTAAAACACTAGTGCTTAGGAAATCTATTGGAGGCAGAAGCAGTCAAGGGTAGCTTAGGGTTAGGGTTAGGGTTGGGGTACGGCTTAGGGTACGGGTTCGGGTACGGATTCGGGTACGGGTTTGGGTATGGCGTAGGATATGGTTTAGGGATAGGGTTAGGGTTAGTTTGAGGGTTAGGGCTCGGTTTAGGGTACGGGTTAAGATTAGGGTACGTGTTAGGGTTAGGGTAGGGGTTAGGGTTAGGGTACGTGTTAGGGTTAGGGTAGTTATTAAACCTATCCCACTCTCTAGATACCCCTTAGCACGTCAAGGAATATTATTTGGGTGTCCAGCCATGGAGAAGAGTTTAGACACTAGGAGAAGATAAGGAACACACCCATTATCAAGAAATCACATTAGGATTCTCTTTTTAACCTGTTCCTTAAAACACTAGTGCTTAGGAAATCTATTGGAGGCAGAAGCAGTCAAGGGTAGCTTAGGGTTAGGGTTAGGGCTAGAGTTAGGGCACGGCTTAGTGTACGGGTTCGGGTACGGGTTCGGGTACGGCATAGGGTATGGGTTAGGTTTAGGGTTAGGGTTAGTTTGAGGGTTAGGGCTCGGTTTAGGGTACGGGTTAGGATTAGGGTACGTGTTAGGGTTAGGGTAGGGGTTAGGGTTAGGGTACGCCTTAGGGTTAGGGTAGTTATTAAACCTATCCCACTCTCTAGATACCCCTTAGCACGTCAAGGAATATTATTTGGGGGTCCAGCCATGGAGAAGATTTTAGACACTACGAGAAGATAAGGAACACACCCATTATCAAGAAATCACATTAGGATTCTCTTTTTAACCTGTTCCTTAAAACACTAGTGCTTAGGAAATCTATTGGAGGCAGAAGCAGTGAAGGGTAGCTTAGGGTTAGTGTTACGGTTAGGGTTAGGGTTAGTGTTAGGGTACGGATTCGGGTACGGGTTCGGGTACGGCGTAGGGTATGGGTTAGGGTTAGGGTTAGGGTTAGTTTGAGGGTTAGGGCTCGGTTTAGGGTACGGGTTAGGATTAGGGTACGTGTTAGGGTTAGGGTAGGGGTTAGGGTTAGGGTTAGGGTACGCGTTAGGGTTACGGTAGTTATTAAACCTATCCCACTCTCTAGATACCCCTTAGCACGTCAAGGAATATTATTTGGGGGTCCAGCCATGGAGAAGAGTTTAGACACTAGGAGAAGATAAGGAACACACCCATTATCAAGAAATCACATTAGGATTCTCTTTTTAACCTGTTCCTTAAAGCACTAGTGCTTAGGAAATCTATTGGAGGCAGAAGCAGTCAAGGGTAGCTTAGGGTTAGGGTTAGGGTTATTGTTAGGGTAAGGCTTAGGGTACGGGTTCGGGTACGGGTTCGGGTACGGCATAGGGTATGGGTTAGGGTTAGGGTTAGGGTTAGTTTGGGGGTTAGGGCTCGGTTTAGGGTACGGGTTAGGATTAGGGTACGTGTTAGGGTTAGGGTAGGGGTTAGGGTTAGGGTACGCGTTAGGATTACTGTAGTTATTAAACCTATCCCACTCTCTAGATACCCCTTAGCACGTCAAGGAATATTATTTGGGGGTCCAGCCATGGAGAAGAGTTTAGACACTAGGAGAAGATAAGGAACACACCCATTATCAAGAAATCACATTAGGATTCTCTTTTTAACCTGTTCCTTAAAACACTAGTGCTTAGGAAATCTATTGAAGGCAGAAGCAGTCAAGGGTAGCTTAGGGTTAGGGTTAGGGTTAGGGTACGGCTTAGGGTACGGGTTCGGGTACGGGTTCGGGTACGGGTTTGGGTATGGCGCAGCATAGGGGTTAGGGTTAGGGTTAGGGTTAGTTTGAGGGTTAGGGCTCGGTTTAGGGTACGGGTTAGGATTAGGGTACGTGTTAGTGTTAGGGTAGGGGTTAGGGTTAGGGTACGCGTTAGGGTTACGGTAGTTATTAAACCTATCCCACTCTCTAGATATCCCTTAGCACGTCAAGGAATATTATTTGGGGGTCCAGCCATGGAGAAGAGTTTAGACACTAGGAGAAGATAAGGAACACACCCATTACCAAGAAATCACATTAGGATTCTCTTTTTAACCTGTTCGTTAAAACACTAGTGCTTAGGAAATCTATTGGAGGCAGAAGCAGTCAAGGGTAGCTTAGGGTTAGGGTTAGGGTTAGGGTACGGCTTAGGGTACGGGTTCGGGTACGGGTTTGGGTATGGCGTAGGGTATGGGTTAGGGTTAGGGTTAGGGTTAGTTTGAGGGTTAGGGCTCGGTTTAGGGTTCGGGTTAATATTAGGGTACGTGTTAAGGTTAGGGTAGGGGTTAGGGTTAGGGTACGCGTTAGGGTTAGGGTAGTTATTAAACCTATCCCACTCTCTAGATACCCTTTAGCACGTCAAGGAATATTATTTGGGGGTCCAGCCATGGAGAAGAGTTTAGACACTAGGAGAAGGTAAGGAACACACCCATTATCCTGAAATCACATTAGGATTCTCTTTTTAACCTGTTCCTTAATACAGTAATGCTTAGGAAATCTATTAGAGGCAGAAGCAGTGAAGGGTAGCTTAGGGTTAGGGTTAGGGTTAGGTTTAGGGTTAGGGTTAGGGTACGGCGTAGGGAACGGGTTCGGATACGGGTTCGGGTACGGAGTAGGGTATGGGTTAGGGTTAGGGTTAGGGTTAGTTTGAGGGTTAGGCCTCGGTTTAGGGTACGGGTTAGGATTAGTGTACGTGTTAGGGTTAGGGTAGTGGTTAGGGTTAGGGTACGCGTTAGGGTTAGGGTAGTTATTAAACCTATCCCACTCTCTAGATACCCCTTAGCACGTCAAGGAATATTATTTGGGGGTCCAGCCATGGAGAAGAGTTTAGACACTAGGAGAAGATAAGGAACACACCCATTATCAAGAAATCACATTACGATTCTCTTTTTAACCTGTTCCTTAAAACACTAGTGCTTAGGAAATCTATTGGAGGCAGAAGCAGTCAAGGGTAGCTTAGGGTTAGGGTTAGGGTTAGGGTTAGGGTTATTGTTAGGGTAAGGCTTAGAGTACGGGTTCGGGTACGGGTTCGGGTACGGCGTAGGGTATGGGTTAGGGTTAGGGTTAGGGTTAGTTTGAGGGTTAGGGCTCGGTTTAGGGTACGGGTTAGGATTAGGGTACGTGTTAGGTTTAGGGTAGGTGTTAGGGTTAGGGTACGCGTTAGGGTTAGGGTAGTTATTAAACCTATCCCACTCTCTAGATACCCCTTAGCACGTCAAGGAATATTATTTGGGGGTCCAGCCATGGAGAAGAGTTTAGACACTAGGAGAAGATAAGGAACACACCCATTATCAAGAAATCACATTAGGATTCTCTTTTTAAACTGTTCCTTAAAACACTAGTGCTTAGGAAATCTACTGGAGGCAGAAGCAGTCAAGGGTAGCTTAGGGTTAGGGTTAGGGTTAGGGTTAGGGTTAGTGTTAGGGTACGGGTTCCGGTACGGTTTCCGGTACGGGTTCGGGTACGGCGTTGGGTATGGGTTAGGGTTAGGGTTAGGGTTAGTTTGAGGGTTAGGGCTCGGTTTAGGTTACGGGTTAGGTTTAGGGTACGTGTTAGGGTTAGTGTAGTTATTAAACCTATCCCACTCTCTAGATACCCCTTAGCACGTCAAGGAATATTATTTGGGGTTCCAGCCATGGAGAAGAGTTTAGACACTAGGAGAAGATAAGGAACACACCCATTATCAAGAAATCACATTAGGATTCTCTTTTTAACCTGTTCCTTAAAACACTAGTGCTTAGGAAATCTATTGGAGGCAGAAGCAGTCAAGGGTAGGTTAGGGTTAGGGTTAGGGTTGGGGTACGGCTTAGGGTACGGGTTCGGGTACGGATTCGGGTACGGGTTTGGGTATGGCGTAGGATATGGTTTAGGGATAGGGTTAGGGTTAGTTTGAGGGTTAGGGCTCGGTTTAGGGTACGGGTTAAGATTAGGGTACGTGTTAGGGTTAGGGTAGGGGTTAGGGTTAGGGTACGCCTTAGGGTTAGGGTAGTTATTAAACCTATCCCACTCTCTAGATACCCCTTAGCACGTCAAGGAATATTATTTGGGGGTCCAGCCATGGAGAAGAGTTTAGACACTAGGAGAAGATAAGGAACACACCCATTATCAAGAAATCACATTAGGATTCTCTTTTGAACCTGTTCCTTAAAACACTAGTGCTTAGGAAATCTATTGGAGGCAGAAGCAGTGAAGGGTAGCTTAGGGTTAGGGTTACGGTTAGGGTTAGGGTTAGTGTTAGGGTACGGATTCGGGTACGGGTTCGGGTACGGCGTAGGGTATGGGTTAGGGTTAGGGTTAGGGTTAGTTTGAGGGTTAGGGCTCGGTTTAGGGTACGGGTTAGGATTAGGGTACGTGTTAGGGTTAGGGTAGGGGTTAGGGTTAGGGTACGCGTTAGGGTTACGGTAGTTATTAAACCTATCCCACTCTCTAGATACCCCTTAGCACGTCAAGGAATATTATTTGGGGGTCCAGCCATGGAGAAGAGTTTAGACACTAGGAGAAGATAAGGAACACACCCATTATCAAGAAATCACATTAGGATTCTCTTTTTAACCTGTTCTTTAAAACACTAGTGCTTAGGAAATCTATTGGAGGCAGAAGCAGTCAAGGGTAGCTTAGGGTTAGGGTTAGGGTTATTGTTAGGGTAAGGCTTAGGGTACGGGTTCGGGTACGGGTTCGGGTACGGCATAGGGTATGGGTTAGGGTTAGGGTTAGGGTTAGTTTGGGGGTTAGGGCTCGGTTTAGGGTACGGGTTAGGATTAGGGTACGTGTTAGTGTTAGGGTAGGGGTTAGGGTTAGGGTACGCGTTAGGATTACTGTAGTTATTAAACCTATCCCACTCTCTAGATGCCCTTTAGCACGTCAAGGAATATTATTTGGGGGTCCAGCCATGGAGAAGAGTTTAGACACTAGGAGAAGATAAGGAACACACCCATTATCAAGAAATCACATTAGGATTCTCTTTTTAACCTGTTCCTTAAAACACTAGTGCTTAGGAAATCTATTGAAGGCAGAAGCAGTCAAGGGTAGCTTAGGGTTAGGGTTAGGGTTAGGGTACGGCTTAGGGTACGGGTTCGGGTACGGGTTCGGGTACGGGTTTGGGTATGGCGTAGGATAGGGGTTAGGGTTAGGGTTAGGGTTAGTTTGAGGGTTAGGGCTCGGTTTAGGGTACGGGTTAGGATTAGGGTACGTGTTAGGGTTAGGGTAGGGGTTAGGGTTAGGGTACGCGTTAGGGTTAGGTTAGTTATTAAACCTATCCCACTCTCTAGATACCCCTTAGCAAGTCAAGGGATATTATTTGGGTGTCCAGCCATGGAGAAGAGTTTAGGCACTAGGAGAAGATAAGGAACACACCCATTATCAAGAAATCACATTAGGATTCTCTTTTTAACCTGTTCCTTAAAACACTAGTGCTTAGGAAATCTATTGGAGGCAGAAGCAGTCAAGTTAGCTTAGGGTTAGGGTTAGGGTTATTGTTAGGGTAAGGCTTAGGGTACGGGTTCGGGTACGGGTTCGGGTACGGCATAGGGTATGGGTTAGGGTTAGGGTTAGGGTTAGTTTGGGGGTTAGGGCTCGGTTTAGGGTACGGGTTAGGATTAGGGTACGTGTTAGGTTTAGGGTAGGGGTTAGGGTTAGGGTACGCGTTAGGATTACTGTAGTTATTAAACCTATCCCACTCTCTAGATACCCCTTAGCACGTCAAGGAATATTATTTGGGGGTCCAGCCATGGAGAAGAGTTTAGACACTAGGAGAAGATAAGGAACACACCCATTACCAAGAAATCACATTAGGATTCTCTTTTTAACCTGTTCCTTAAAACACTAGTGCTTAGGAAATCTATTGGAGGCAGAAGCAGTCAAGGGTAGCTTAGGGTTAGGGTTAGGGTTAGGGTACGGCTTAGGGTACGGGTTCGGGTACGGGTTCGGGTACGGCGTAGGGTATGGGTTAGGGTTAGGGTTAGGGTTAGTTTGAGGGTTAGGGCTCGGTTTAGGGTTCGGGTTAATATTAGGGTACGTGTTAGGGTTAGGGTAGGGGTTAGGGTTAGGGTACGCGTTAGGGTTAGGGTAGTTATTAAACCTATCCCACTCTCTAGATACCCTTTAGCACGTCAAGGAATATTATTTGGGGGTCCAGCCATGGAGAAGAGTTTAGACACTAGGAGAAGGTAAGGAACACACCCATTATCCTGAAATCACATTAGGATTCTCTTTTTAACCTGTTCCTTAATACAGTAATGCTTAGGAAATCTATTAGAGGCAGAAGCAGTGAAGGGTAGCTTAGGGTTAGGGTTAGGGTTAGGTTTAGGGTTAGGGTTAGGGTACGGCGTAGGGAACGGGTTCGGATACGGGTTCGGGTACGGAGTAGGGTATGGGTTAGGGTTAGGGTTAGGGTTAGTTTGAGGGTTAGGGCTCGGTTTAGGGTACGGGTTAGGATTAGTGTACGTGTTAGGGTTAGGGTAGTGGTTAGGGTTAGGGTACGCGTTAGGGTTAGGGTAGTTATTAAACCTATCCCACTCTCTAGATACCCCTTAGCACGTCAAGGAATATTATTTGGGGGTCCAGCCATGGAGAAGAGTTTAGACACTAGGAGAAGATAAGGAACACACCCATTATCAAGAAATCACATTACGATTCTCTTTTTAACCTGTTCCTTAAAACACTAGTGCTTAGGAAATCTATTGGAGGCAGAAGCAGTCAAGGGTAGCTTAGGGTTAGGGTTAGGGTTAGGGTTAGGGTTATTGTTAGGGTAAGGCTTAGAGTACGGGTTCGGGTACGGGTTCGGGTACGGCGTAGGGTATGGGTTAGGGTTAGGGTTAGGGTTAGTTTGAGGGTTAGGGCTCGGTTTAGGGTACGGGTTAGGATTAGGGTACGTGTTAGGTTTAGGGTAGGTGTTAGGGTTAGGGTACGCGTTAGGGTTAGGGTAGTTATTAAACCTATCCCACTCTCTAGATACCCCTTAGCACGTCAAGGAATATTATTTGGGGGTCCAGCCATGGAGAAGAGTTTAGACACTAGGAGAAGATAAGGAACACACCCATTATCAAGAAATCACATTAGGATTCTCTTTTTAAACTGTTCCTTAAAACACTAGTGCTTAGGAAATCTACTGGAGGCAGAAGCAGTCAAGGGTAGCTTAGGGTTAGGGTTAGGGTTAGGGTTAGGGTTAGTGTTAGGGTACGGGTTCCGGTACGGTTTCCGGTACGGGTTCGGGTACGGCGTTGGGTATGGGTTAGGGTTAGGGTTAGGGTTAGTTTGAGGGTTAGGGCTCGGTTTAGGTTACGGGTTAGGTTTAGGGTACGTGTTAGGGTTAGTGTAGTTATTAAACCTATCCCACTCTCTAGATACCCCTTAGCACGTCAAGGAATATTATTTGGGGTTCCAGCCATGGAGAAGAGTTTAGACACTAGGAGAAGATAAGGAACACACCCATTATCAAGAAATCACATTAGGATTCTCTTTTTAACCTGTTCCTTAAAACACTAGTGCTTAGGAAATCTATTGGAGGCAGAAGCAGTCAAGGGTAGGTTAGGGTTAGGGTTAGGGTTGGGGTACGGCTTAGGGTACGGGTTCGGGTACGGATTCGGGTACGGGTTTGGGTATGGCGTAGGATATGGTTTAGGGATAGGGTTAGGGTTAGTTTGAGGGTTAGGGCTCGGTTTAGGGTACGGGTTAAGATTAGGGTACGTGTTAGGGTTAGGGTAGGGGTTAGGGTTAGGGTACGCCTTAGGGTTAGGGTAGTTATTAAACCTATCCCACTCTCTAGATACCCCTTAGCACGTCAAGGAATATTATTTGGGGGTCCAGCCATGGAGAAGAGTTTAGACACTAGGAGAAGATAAGGAACACACCCATTATCAAGAAATCACATTAGGATTCTCTTTTGAACCTGTTCCTTAAAACACTAGTGCTTAGGAAATCTATTGGAGGCAGAAGCAGTGAAGGGTAGCTTAGGGTTAGGGTTACGGTTAGGGTTAGGGTTAGTGTTAGGGTACGGATTCGGGTACGGGTTCGGGTACGGCGTAGGGTATGGGTTAGGGTTAGGGTTAGGGTTAGTTTGAGGGTTAGGGCTCGGTTTAGGGTACGGGTTAGGATTAGGGTACGTGTTAGGGTTAGGGTAGGGGTTAGGGTTAGGGTACGCGTTAGGGTTACGGTAGTTATTAAACCTATCCCACTCTCTAGATACCCCTTAGCACGTCAAGGAATATTATTTGGGGGTCCAGCCATGGAGAAGAGTTTAGACACTAGGAGAAGATAAGGAACACACCCATTATCAAGAAATCACATTAGGATTCTCTTTTTAACCTGTTCTTTAAAACACTAGTGCTTAGGAAATCTATTGGAGGCAGAAGCAGTCAAGGGTAGCTTAGGGTTAGGGTTAGGGTTATTGTTAGGGTAAGGCTTAGGGTACGGGTTCGGGTACGGGTTCGGGTACGGCATAGGGTATGGGTTAGGGTTAGGGTTAGGGTTAGTTTGGGGGTTAGGGCTCGGTTTAGGGTACGGGTTAGGATTAGGGTACGTGTTAGTGTTAGGGTAGGGGTTAGGGTTAGGGTACGCGTTAGGATTACTGTAGTTATTAAACCTATCCCACTCTCTAGATGCCCTTTAGCACGTCAAGGAATATTATTTGGGGGTCCAGCCATGGAGAAGAGTTTAGACACTAGGAGAAGATAAGGAACACACCCATTATCAAGAAATCACATTAGGATTCTCTTTTTAACCTGTTCCTTAAAACACTAGTGCTTAGGAAATCTATTGAAGGCAGAAGCAGTCAAGGGTAGCTTAGGGTTAGGGTTAGGGTTAGGGTACGGCTTAGGGTACGGGTTCGGGTACGGGTTCGGGTACGGGTTTGGGTATGGCGTAGGATAGGGGTTAGGGTTAGGGTTAGGGTTAGTTTGAGGGTTAGGGCTCGGTTTAGGGTACGGGTTAGGATTAGGGTACGTGTTAGGGTTAGGGTAGGGGTTAGGGTTAGGGTACGCGTTAGGGTTAGGTTAGTTATTAAACCTATCCCACTCTCTAGATACCCCTTAGCAAGTCAAGGGATATTATTTGGGTGTCCAGCCATGGAGAAGAGTTTAGGCACTAGGAGAAGATAAGGAACACACCCATTATCAAGAAATCACATTAGGATTCTCTTTTTAACCTGTTCCTTAAAACACTAGTGCTTAGGAAATCTATTGGAGGCAGAAGCAGTCAAGTTAGCTTAGGGTTAGGGTTAGGGTTATTGTTAGGGTAAGGCTTAGGGTACGGGTTCGGGTACGGGTTCGGGTACGGCATAGGGTATGGGTTAGGGTTAGGGTTAGGGTTAGTTTGGGGGTTAGGGCTCGGTTTAGGGTACGGGTTAGGATTAGGGTACGTGTTAGGTTTAGGGTAGGGGTTAGGGTTAGGGTACGCGTTAGGATTACTGTAGTTATTAAACCTATCCCACTCTCTAGATACCCCTTAGCACGTCAAGGAATATTATTTGGGGGTCCAGCCATGGAGAAGAGTTTAGACACTAGGAGAAGATAAGGAACACACCCATTACCAAGAAATCACATTAGGATTCTCTTTTTAACCTGTTCCTTAAAACACTAGTGCTTAGGAAATCTATTGGAGGCAGAAGCAGTCAAGGGTAGCTTAGGGTTAGGGTTAGGGTTAGGGTACGGCTTAGGGTACGGGTTCGGGTACGGGTTCGGGTACGGCGTAGGGTATGGGTTAGGGTTAGGGTTAGGGTTAGTTTGAGGGTTAGGGCTCGGTTTAGGGTTCGGGTTAATATTAGGGTACGTGTTAGGGTTAGGGTAGGGGTTAGGGTTAGGGTACGCGTTAGGGTTAGGGTAGTTATTAAACCTATCCCACTCTCTAGATACCCTTTAGCACGTCAAGGAATATTATTTGGGGGTCCAGCCATGGAGAAGAGTTTAGACACTAGGAGAAGGTAAGGAACACACCCATTATCCTGAAATCACATTAGGATTCTCTTTTTAACCTGTTCCTTAATACAGTAATGCTTAGGAAATCTATTAGAGGCAGAAGCAGTGAAGGGTAGCTTAGGGTTAGGGTTAGGGTTAGGTTTAGGGTTAGGGTTAGGGTACGGCGTAGGGAACGGGTTCGGATACGGGTTCGGGTACGGAGTAGGGTATGGGTTAGGGTTAGGGTTAGGGTTAGTTTGAGGGTTAGGGCTCGGTTTAGGGTACGGGTTAGGATTAGTGTACGTGTTAGGGTTAGGGTAGTGGTTAGGGTTAGGGTACGCGTTAGGGTTAGGGTAGTTATTAAACCTATCCCACTCTCTAGATACCCCTTAGCACGTCAAGGAATATTATTTGGGGGTCCAGCCATGGAGAAGAGTTTAGACACTAGGAGAAGATAAGGAACACACCCATTATCAAGAAATCACATTACGATTCTCTTTTTAACCTGTTCCTTAAAACACTAGTGCTTAGGAAATCTATTGGAGGCAGAAGCAGTCAAGGGTAGCTTAGGGTTAGGGTTAGGGTTAGGGTTAGGGTTATTGTTAGGGTAAGGCTTAGAGTACGGGTTCGGGTACGGGTTCGGGTACGGCGTAGGGTATGGGTTAGGGTTAGGGTTAGGGTTAGTTTGAGGGTTAGGGCTCGGTTTAGGGTACGGGTTAGGATTAGGGTACGTGTTAGGTTTAGGGTAGGTGTTAGGGTTAGGGTACGCGTTAGGGTTAGGGTAGTTATTAAACCTATCCCACTCTCTAGATACCCCTTAGCACGTCAAGGAATATTATTTGGGGGTCCAGCCATGGAGAAGAGTTTAGACACTAGGAGAAGATAAGGAACACACCCATTATCAAGAAATCACATTAGGATTCTCTTTTTAAACTGTTCCTTAAAACACTAGTGCTTAGGAAATCTACTGGAGGCAGAAGCAGTCAAGGGTAGCTTAGGGTTAGGGTTAGGGTTAGGGTTAGGGTTAGTGTTAGGGTACGGGTTCCGGTACGGTTTCCGGTACGGGTTCGGGTACGGCGTTGGGTATGGGTTAGGGTTAGGGTTAGGGTTAGTTTGAGGGTTAGGGCTCGGTTTAGGTTACGGGTTAGGTTTAGGGTACGTGTTAGGGTTAGTGTAGTTATTAAACCTATCCCACTCTCTAGATACCCCTTAGCACGTCAAGGAATATTATTTGGGGTTCCAGCCATGGAGAAGAGTTTAGACACTAGGAGAAGATAAGGAACACACCCATTAT
>NW_027175763.1:1242500-1255000 GCF_028021215.1 Eschrichtius robustus | reverse complement strand
TTATCAAGAAATCACATTAGGATTCTCTTTTTAACCTGTTCCTTAAAACACTAGTGCTTAGGAAATCTATTGAAGGCAGAAGCAGTCAAGGGTAGCTTAGGGTTAGGGTTAGGGTTAGGGTACGGCTTAGGGTACGGGTTCGGGTACGGGTTCGGGTACGGGTTTGGGTATGGCGTAGGATAGGGGTTAGGGTTAGGGTTAGGGTTAGTTTGAGGGTTAGGGCTCGGTTTAGGGTACGGGTTAGGATTAGGGTACGTGTTAGGGTTAGGGTAGGGGTTAGGGTTAGGGTACGCGTTAGGGTTAGGGTAGTTATTAAACCTATCCCACTCTCTAGATACCCCTTAGCAAGTCAAGGGATATTATTTGGGTGTCCAGCCATGGAGAAGAGTTTAGGCACTAGGAGAAGATAAGGAACACACCCATTATCAAGAAATCACATTAGGATTCTCTTTTTAACCTGTTCCTTAAAACACTAGTTCTTAGGAAATCTATTGGAGGCAGAAGCAGTCAAGGGTAGCTTAGGGTTAGGGTTAGGGTTAGGGTTAGGGTTAGTGTTAGGGTACGGGTTCGGGTACGGGTTCGGGTACGGCGTAGGGTATGGGTTAGGGTTAGGGTTAAGGTTAGTTTGAGGGTTAGGGCTCGGTTTTGGGTACGGGTTAGGATTAGGGTACGTGTTAGTGTTAGGGTAGGGGTTAGGGTTAGGGTACGCGTTAGGGTTACGGTAGTTATTAAACCTATCCCACTCTCTAGATACCCCTTAGCACGTCAAGGAATATTATTTGGGGGTCCAGCCATGGAGAAGAGTTTAGACACTAGGAGAAGATAAGGAACACACCCATTACCAAGAAATCACATTAGGATTCTCTTTTTAACCTGTTCCTTAAAACACTAGTGCTTAGGAAATCTATTGGAGGCAGAAGCAGTCAAGGGTAGCTTAGGGTTAGGGTTAGGGTTAGGGTACGGCTTAGGGTACGGGTTCGGGTACGGGTTTGGGTATGGCGTAGGGTATGCTTTAGGGTTAGTTTGAGGGTTAGGGCTCGGTTTAGGATTCGGGTTAATATTAGGGTACGTGTTAGGGTTAGGGTAGGGGTTAGGGTTAGGGTACGCGTTAGGTTTAGGGTAGTTATTAAACCTATCCCACTCTCTAGATACCCTTTAGCACGTCAAGGAATATTATTTGGGGGTCCAGCCATGGAGAAGAGTTTAGACACTAGGAGAAGGTAAGGAACACACCCATTATCCTGAAATCACATTAGGATTCTCTTTTTAACCTGTTCCTTAATACACTAGTGCTTAGGAAATCTATTAGAGGCAGAAGCAGTGAAGGGTAGCTTAGGGTTAGGGTTAGGGTTAGGTTTAGGGTTAGGGTTAGGGTACGGCGTAGGGAACGGTTTCGGGTACGGGTTCGGGTACGGAGTAGGGTATGGGTTAGGGTTAGGGTTAGGGTTAGTTTGAGGGTTAGGGCTCGGTTTAGGGTACGGGTTAGGATTAGTGTACGTGTTAGGGTTAGGGTAGTGGTTAGGGTTAGGTTACGCGTTAGGGTTAGGGTAGTTATTAAACCTATCCCACTCTCTAGATACCCCTTAGCACGTCAAGGAATATTATTTGGGGGTCCAGCCATGGAGAAGAGTTTAGACACTAGGAGAAGATAAGGAACACACCCATTATCAAGAAATCACATTACGATTCTCTTTTTAACCTGTTCCTTAAAACACTAGTGCTTAGGAAATCTATTGGAGGCAGAAGCAGTCAAGGGTAGCTTAGGGTTAGGGTTAGGGTTAGTGTTAGGGTACGGCTTAGGGTACGGGTTCGGGTACGGGTTCGGGTACGGCGTAGGGTATGGGTTAGGGTTAGGGTTAGGGTTAGTTTGAGGGTTAGGTCTCGGTTTTGGGTACGGGTTAGGATTAGGGTACGTGTTAGGGTTAGTGTAGGGGTTAGGGTTAGGGTACGCGTTAGGGTTACGGTAGTTATTAAACCTATCCCACTCTCTAGATACCCCTTAGCACGTCAAGGAATATTATTTGGGGGTCCAGCCATGGAGAAGAGTTTAGACACTAGGAGAAGATAAGGAACACACCCATTATCAAGAAATCACTTTAGGATTCTCTTTTTAACCTGTTCCTTAAAACACTAGTGCTTAGGAAATCTATTGGAGGCAGAAGCAGTCAAGGGTAGCTTAGGGTTAGGGTTAGGGTTAGGGTTAGGGTTAGGGTACGGCTTAGGGTACGGGTTCGGGTACGGGTTCGGGTACGGCATAGGGTGTGGGTTAGGGTTAGGGTTAGGGTTAGTTTGAGGGTTAGGGCTCGGTTTAGGGTACGGGTTAGGATTAGGGTACGTGTTAGGGTTAGGGTAGGGGTTAGGGTTAGGGTACGTGTTAGGGTTAGTGTAGTTATTAAACCTATCCCACTCTCTAGATACCCCTTAGCACGTCAAGGAATATTATTTGGGGTTCCAGCCATGGAGAAGAGTTTAGACACTAGGAGAAGATAAGGAACACACCCATTATCAAGAAATCACATTAGGATTCTCTTTTGAACCTGTTCCTTAAAACACTAGTGCTTAGGAAATCTATTGGAGGCAGAAGCAGTCAAGGGTAGCTTAGGGTTAGGGTTAGGGTTAGGGCTAGGGTTAGGGCACGGCTTAGTGCACGGGTTCGGGTACGGGTTCGGGTACGGCATAGGGTATGGGTTAGGTTTAGGGTTAGGGTTAGTTTGAGGGTTTGGTCTCGGTTTAGGGTACGGGTTAGGATTAGGGTACGTGTTAGGGTTAGGGTAGGGGTTAGGGTTAGGGTACGCCTTAGGGTTAGGGTAGTTATTAAACCTATCCCACTCTCTAGATACCCCTTAGCACGTCAAGGAATATTATTTGGGGGTCCAGCCATGGAGAAGAGTTTAGACACTAGGAGAAGATAAGGAACACACCCATTATCAAGAAATCACATTAGGATTCTCTTTTTAACCTGTTCCTTAAAACACTAGTGCTTAGGAAATCTATTGGAGGCAGAAGCAGTGAAGGGTAGCTTAGGGTTAGGGTTACGGTTAGGGTTAGGGTTAGTGTTAGGGTACGGATTCGGGTACGGGTTCGGGTACGGCGTAGGGTATGGGTTAGGGTTAGGGTTAGGGTTAGTTTGAGGGTTAGGGCTCGGTTTAGGTTACGGGTTAGGATTAGGGTACGTGTTAGTGTTAGGGTAGGGGTTAGGGTTAGGGTACGCATTAGGGTTACGGTACTTATTAAACCTATCCCACTCTCTAGATACCCCTTAGCACCTCAAGGAATATTATTTGGGGGTCCAGCCATGGAGAAGAGTTTAGACACTAGGAGAAGATAAGGAACACACCCATTATCAAGAAATCACATTAGGATTCTCTTTTTAACCTGTTCCTTAAAACACTAGTGCTTAGGAAATCTATTGTAGGCAGAAGCAGTCAAGGGTAGCTTAGGGTTAGGGTTAGGGTTAGGGTACGTCTTAGGTTACGGGTTCGGGTACGGGTTCGGGTACGGGTTTGGGTATGGCGTAGGATAGGGGTTAGGGTTAGGGTTAGGGTTAGTTTGAGGGTTAGGGCTCGGTTTAGGGTACGGGTTAGGATTAGGGTACGTGTTAGTGTTAGGGTAGGGGTTAGGGTTAGGGTACGCGTTAGAGTTACGGTAGTTATTAAACCTATCCCACTCTCTAGATACCCCTTAGCACGTCAAGGAATATTATTTGGGGGTCCAGCCATGGAGAAGAGTTTAGACACTAGGAGAAGATAAGGAACACACCCATTATCAAGAAATCACATTAGGATTCTCTTTTTAACCTGTTCCTTAAAACACTAGTGCTTAGGAAATCTATTGGAGGCAGAAGCAGTCAAGGGTAGCTTAGGGTTAGGGTTAGGGTTAGGGTACGGCTTAGGGTACGGGTTCGGGTACGGGTTTGGGTATGGCGTAGGGTATGGGTCAGGGTTAGGGATAGGGTTAGTTTGAGGGTTAGGGCTCGGTTTAGGGTTCGGGTTAAGATTAGGGTACGTGTTAGGGTTAGGGTAGGGGTTAGGGTTAGGGTACACGTTAGGGTTAGTGTAGTTATTAAACCTATCCCACTCTCTAGATACCCTTTAGCACGTCAAGGAATATTATTTGGGGGTCCAGCCATGGAGAAGAGTTTAGACACTAGGAGAAGATAAGGAACACACCCATTATCCTGAAATCACATTAGGATTCTCTTTTTAACCTGTTCCTTAATACACTAGTGCTTAGGAAATCTATTAGAGGCAGAAGCAGTGAAGGGTAGCTTAGGGTTAGGGTTAGGGTTAGGTTTAGGGTTAGGGTTAGGGTACGGCGTAGGGAACGGGTTCGGGTACGGGTTCGGGTACGGCGTAGGGTATGGTTTAGGGTTAGGGTTAGGGTTAGTTTGAGGGTTAGGGCTCGGTTTAGGGTACGGGTTAGGATTAGGGTACGTGTTAGGTTTAGGGTAGGTGTTAGGGTTAGGGTACGCGTTAGGGTTAGGGTAGTTATTAAACCTATCCCACTCTCTAGATACCCCTTAGCACGTCAAGGAATATTATTTGGGGGTCCAGCCATGGAGAAGAGTTTAGACACTAGGAGAAGATAAGGAACACACCCATTATCCTGAAATCACATTAGGATTCTCTTTTTAACCTGTTCCTTAAAACACTAGTGCTTAGGAAATCTATTGGAGGCAGAAGCAGTCAAGGGTAGCTTAGGGTTAGGGTTAGGGTTAGGGTTAGGTTTAGTGTTAGGGTACGGGTTCGGGTACGGGTTCGGGTACGGCGTAGGGTATGGGTTAGGGTTAGGGTTAGGGTTAGTTTGAGGGTTAGGGCTCGGTTTAGGGTACGGGTTAGGATTAGGGTACGTGTTAGTGTTAGGGTAGGGGTTAGGGTTAGGGTACGCGTTAGAGTTACGGTAGTTATTAAACCTATCCCACTCTCTAGATACCCCTTAGCACGTCAAGGAATATTATTTGGGGGTCCAGCCATGGAGAAGAGTTTAGACACTAGGAGAAGATAAGGAACACACCCATTATCAAGAAATCACATTAGGATTCTCTTTTTAACCTGTTCCTTAAAACACTAGTGCTTAGGAAATCTATTGGAGGCAGAAGCAGTCAAGGGTAGCTTAGGGTTAGGGTTAGGGTTAGGGTACGGCTTAGGGTACGGGTTCGGGTACGGGTTTGGGTATGGCGTAGGGTATGGGTCAGGGTTAGGGATAGGGTTAGTTTGAGGGTTAGGGCTCGGTTTAGGGTTCGGGTTAAGATTAGGGTACGTGTTAGGGTTAGGGTAGGGGTTAGGGTTAGGGTACACGTTAGGGTTAGTGTAGTTATTAAACCTATCCCACTCTCTAGATACCCTTTAGCACGTCAAGGAATATTATTTGGGGGTCCAGCCATGGAGAAGAGTTTAGACACTAGGAGAAGATAAGGAACACACCCATTATCCTGAAATCACATTAGGATTCTCTTTTTAACCTGTTCCTTAATACACTAGTGCTTAGGAAATCTATTAGAGGCAGAAGCAGTGAAGGGTAGCTTAGGGTTAGGGTTAGGGTTAGGTTTAGGGTTAGGGTTAGGGTACGGCGTAGGGAACGGGTTCGGGTACGGGTTCGGGTACGGCGTAGGGTATGGGTTAGGGTTAGGGTTAGGGTTAGTTTGGGGGTTAGGGCTCGGTTTAGGGTACGGGTTAGGATTAGGGTACGTGTTAGGTTTAGGGTAGGTGTTAGGGTTAGGGTACGCGTTAGGGTTAGGGTAGTTATTAAACCTATCCCACTCTCTAGATACCCCTTAGCACGTCAAGGAATATTATTTGGGGGTCCAGCCATGGAGAAGAGTTTAGACACTAGGAGAAGATAAGGAACACACCCATTATCCTGAAATCACATTAGGATTCTCTTTTTAACCTGTTCCTTAAAACACTAGTGCTTAGGAAATCTATTGGAGGCAGAAGCAGTCAAGGGTAGCTTAGGGTTAGGGTTAGGGTTAGGGTTAGGGTTAGTGTTAGGGTACGGGTTCCGGTACGGGTTCCGGTACGGGTTCGGGTACGGCGTTGGGTATGTGTTAGGGTTAGGGTTAGGGTTAGTTTGAGGGTTAGGGCTCGGTTTAGGTTACGGGTTAGGTTTAGGGTACGTGTTAGGGTTAGTGTAGTTATTAAACCTATCCCACGCTCTAGATACCCCTTAGCACGTCAAGGAATATTATTTGGGGGTCCAGCCATGGAGAAGAGTTTAGACATTAGGAGAAGATAAGGAACACACACATTATCAAGAAATCACATTAGGATTCTCTTTTTAACCTGTTCCTTATAACACTAGTGCTTAGGAAATCTATTGGAGGCAGAAGCAGTGAAGGGTAGCTTAGGGTTAGGGTTACGGTTAGGGTTAGGGTTAGTGTTAGGGTACGGATTCGGGTACGGGTTCGGGTACGGCGTAGGGTATGGGTTAGGGTTAGGGTTAGGGTTAGTTTGAGGGTTAGGGCTCGGTTTAGGGTACGGGTTAGGATTAGGGTACGTGTTAGGGTTAGGGTAGTGGTTAGGGTTAGGGTACGCGTTAGGGTTACGGTAGTTATTAAACCTATCCCACTCTCTAGATACCCCTTAGCACGTCAAGGAATATTATTTGGGGGTCCAGGCATGGAGAAGAGTTTAGACACTAGGAGAAGATAAGGAACACACCCATTATCAAGAAATCACATTAGGATTCTCTTTTTAACCTGTTCCTTAAAACACTAGTGCTTAGGAAATCTATTGGAGGCAGAAGCAGTCAAGGGTAGCTTAGGGTTAGGGTTAGGGTTATTGTTAGGGTAAGGCTTAGGGTACGGCATAGGGTATGGGTTAGGGTTAGGGTTAGGGTTAGTTTGGGGGTTAGGGCTCGGTTTAGGGTACGGGTTAGGATTAGGGTACGTGTTAGGTTTAGGGTAGGGGTTAGGGTTAGGGTACGCGTTAGGATTACTGTAGTTATTAAACCTATCCCACTCTCTAGATACCCCTTAGCACGTCAAGGAATATTATTTGGGGGTCCAGCCATGGAGAAGAGTTTAGACACTAGGAGAAGATAAGGAACACACCCATTATCAAGAAATCACATTAGGATTCTCTTTTTAACCTGTTCCTTAAAACACTAGTGCTTAGGAAATCTATTGGAGGCAGAAGCAGTCAAGGGTAGCTTAGGGTTAGGGTTAGGGTTATTGTTAGGGTAAGGCTTAGGGTACGGCATAGGGTATGGGTTAGGGTTAGGGTTAGGGTTAGTTTGGGGGTTAGGGCTCGGTTTAGGGTACGGGTTAGGATTAGGGTACGTGTTAGGTTTAGGGTAGGGGTTAGGGTTAGGTTACGCGTTAGGATTACTGTAGTTATTAAACCTATCCCACTCTCTAGATACCCCTTAGCACGTCAAGGAATATTATTTGGGGGTCCAGCCATGGAGAAGAGTTTAGACACTAGGAGAAGATAA
Source organism: Eschrichtius robustus (assembly GCF_028021215.1). Taxonomy (NCBI): domain Eukaryota; kingdom Metazoa; phylum Chordata; class Mammalia; order Artiodactyla; family Eschrichtiidae; genus Eschrichtius; species Eschrichtius robustus. The sequence continues at coordinate 1,247,566 of NW_027175763.1, read as the reverse complement.
GGAACACACCCATTATCAAGAAATCACATTAGGATTCTCTTTTTAACCTGTTCCTTAAAACACTAGTGCTTAGGAAATCTTTTGAAGGCAGAAGCAGTCAAGGGTAGCTTAGGGTTAGGGTTAGGGTTAGGGTACGGCTTAGGGTACGGGTTCGGGTACGGGTTCGGGTACGGGTTTGGGTATGGCGTAGGATAGGGGTTAGGGTTAGGGTTAGGGTTAGTTTGAGGGTTAGGGCTCGGTTTAGGGTACGGGTTAGGATTAGGGTACGTGTTAGGGTTAGGGTAGGGGTTAGGGTTAGGGTACGCGTTAGAGTTAGGGTAGTTATTAAACCTATCCCACTCTCTAGATACCCCTTAGCACGTCAAGGGATATTATTTGGGTGTCCAGCCATGGAGAAGTGTTTAGACACTAGGAGAAGATAAGGAACACACCCATTATCAAGAAATCACATTAGGATTCTCTTTTTAACCTGTTCCTTAAAACACTAGTGCTTAGGAAATCTATTGGAGGCAGAAGCAGTCAAGGGTAGCTTAGGGTTAGGGTTAGGGTTAGTGTTAGGGTACGGGTTCCGGTACGGGTTCGGGTACGGGTTCGGGTACGGCGTTGGGTATGGGTTAGGGTTAGGGTTAGGGTTAGTTTGAGGGTTAGGGCTCGGTTTAGGGTACGGGTTAGGTTTAGGGTACGTGTTAGGGTTAGGGTAGGGGTTAGGGTTAGGGTACGCGTTAGGGTTAGGGTAGTTATTAAACCTATCCCACTCTCTAGATACCCCTTAGCACGTCAAGGAATATTATTTGGGGGTCCAGCCATGGAGAAGAGTTTAGACACTAGGAGAAGATAAGGAACACACCCATTATCAAGAAATCACATTAGGATTCTCTTTTTAACCTGTTCCTTAAAACACTAGTGCTTAGGAAATCTATTGGAGGCAGAAGCAGTCAAGGGTAGCTTAGGGTTAGGGTTAGGGTTATTGTTAGGGTAAGGCTTAGTGTACGGGTTCGGGTACGGGTTCGGGTACGGCATAGGGTATGGGTTAGGGTTAGGGTTAGGGTTAGTTTGGGGGTTAGGGCTCGGTTTAGGGTACGGGTTAGGATTAGGGTACGTGTTAGGGTTAGGGTAGGGGTTAGGGTTAGGGTACGCGTTAGGATTACTGTAGTTATTAAACCTATCCCACTCTCTAGATACCCCTTAGCACGTCAAGGAATATTATTTGGGGGTCCAGCCATGGAGAAGAGTTTAGACACTAGGAGAAGATAAGGAACACACCCATTATCAAGAAATCACATTAGGATTCTCTTTTTAACCTGTTCCTTAAAACACTAGTGCTTAGGAAATCTTTTGAAGGCAGAAGCAGTCAAGGGTAGCTTAGGGTTAGGGTTAGGGTTAGGGTACGGCTTAGGGTACGGGTTCGGGTACGGGTTCGGGTACGGGTTTGGGTATGGCGTAGGATAGGGGTTAGGGTTAGGGTTAGGGTTAGTTTGAGGGTTAGGGCTCGGTTTAGGGTACGGGTTAGGATTAGGGTACGTGTTAGGGTTAGGGTAGGGGTTAGGGTTAGGGTACGCGTTAGAGTTAGGGTAGTTATTAAACCTATCCCACTCTCTAGATACCCCTTAGCACGTCAAGGGATATTATTTGGGTGTCCAGCCATGGAGAAGTGTTTAGACACTAGGAGAAGATAAGGAACACACCCATTATCAAGAAATCACATTAGGATTCTCTTTTTAACCTGTTCCTTAAAACACTAGTGCTTAGGAAATCTATTGGAGGCAGAAGCAGTCAAGGGTAGCTTAGGGTTAGGGTTAGGGTTAGTGTTAGGGTACGGGTTCCGGTACGGGTTCGGGTACGGGTTCGGGTACGGCGTTGGGTATGGGTTAGGGTTAGGGTTAGGGTTAGTTTGAGGGTTAGGGCTCGGTTTAGGGTACGGGTTAGGTTTAGGGTACGTGTTAGGGTTAGGGTAGGGGTTAGGGTTAGGGTACGCGTTAGGGTTAGGGTAGTTATTAAACCTATCCCACTCTCTAGATACCCCTTAGCACGTCAAGGAATATTATTTGGGGGTCCAGCCATGGAGAAGAGTTTAGACACTAGGAGAAGATAAGGAACACACCCATTATCAAGAAATCACATTAGGATTCTCTTTTTAACCTGTTCCTTAAAACACTAGTGCTTAGGAAATCTATTGGAGGCAGAAGCAGTCAAGGGTAGCTTAGGGTTAGGGTTAGGGTTATTGTTAGGGTAAGGCTTAGGGTACGGGTTCGGGTACGGGTTCGGGTACGGCATAGGGTATGGGTTAGGGTTAGGGTTAGGGTTAGTTTGGGGGTTAGGGCTCCGTTTAGGGTACGGGTTAGGATTAGGGTACGTGTTAGGGTTAGGGTAGGGGTTAGGGTTAGGGTACGCGTTAGGATTACTGTAGTTATTAAACCTATCCCACTCTCTAGATACCCCTTAGCACGTCAAGGAATATTATTTGGGGGTCCAGCCATGGAGAAGAGTTTAGACACTAGGAGAAGATAAGGAACACACCCATTATCAAGAAATCACATTAGGATTCTCTTTTTAACCTGTTCCTTAAAACACTAGTGCTTAGGAAATCTATTGGAGGCAGAAGCAGTCAAGGGTAGCTTAGGGTTAGGGTTAGGGTTAGTGTTAGGGTACGGGTTCCGGTACGGGTTCGGGTACGGGTTCGGGTACGGCGTTGGGTATGGGTTAGGGTTAGGGTTAGGGTTAGTTTGAGGGTTAGGGCTCGGTTTAGGGTACGGGTTAGGTTTAGGGTACGTGTTAGGGTTAGGGTAGGGGTTAGGGTTAGGGTACGCGTTAGGGTTAGGGTAGTTATTAAACCTATCCCACTCTCTAGATACCCCTTAGCACGTCAAGGAATATTATTTGGGGGTCCAGCCATGGAGAAGAGTTTAGACACTAGGAGAAGATAAGGAACACACCCATTATCAAGAAATCACATTAGGATTCTCTTTTTAACCTGTTCCTTAAAACACTAGTGCTTAGGAAATCTATTGGAGGCAGAAGCAGTCAAGGGTAGCTTAGGGTTAGGGTTAGGGTTATTGTTAGGGTAAGGCTTAGGGTACGGGTTCGGGTACGGGTTCGGGTACGGCATAGGGTATGGGTTAGGGTTAGGGTTAGGGTTAGTTTGGGGGTTAGGGCTCGGTTTAGGGTACGAGTTAGGATTAGGGTACGTGTTAGGGTTAGGGTAGGGGTTAGGGTTAGGGTACGCGTTAGGATTACTGTAGTTATTAAACCTATCCCACTCTCTAGATACCCCTTAGCACGTCAAGGAATATTATTTGGGGGTCCAGCCATGGAGAAGAGTTTAGACACTAGGAGAAGATAAGGAACACACCCATTATCAAGAAATCACATTAGGATTCTCTTTTTAACCTGTTCCTTAAAACACTAGTGCTTAGGAAATCTATTGAAGGCAGAAGCAGTCAAGGGTAGCTTAGGGTTAGGGTTAGGGTTAGGGTACGTCTTAGGTTACGGGTTCGGGTAAGGGTTCGGGTACGGGTTTGGGTATGGCGTAGGATAGGGGTTAGGGTTAGGGTTAGGGTTAGTTTGAGGGTTAGGGCTCGGTTTAGGGCACGGGTTAAGATTAGGGTACGTGTTAGGGTTAGGGTAGGGGTTAGGGTTAGGGTACGCGTTAGGGTTAGGGTAGTTATTAAACCTATCCCACTCTCTAGATACCCCTTAGCACGTCAAGGAATATTATTTGGGTGTCCAGCCATGGAGAAGAGTTTAGACACTAGGAGAAGATAAGGAACACACCCATTATCCTGAAATCACATTAGGATTCTCTTTTTAACCTGTTCCTTAAAACACTAGTGCTTAGGAAATCTATTGGAGGCAGAAGCAGTCAAGGGTAGCTTAGGGTTAGGGTTAGGGTTAGGGTTAGGGTTAGTGTTAGGGTACGGGTTCGGGTACGGGTTCGGGTACGGCGTAGGGTATGGGTTAGGGTTAGGGTTAGGGTTAGTTTGAGGGTTAGGGCTCGGTTTAGGGTACGGGTTAGGATTAGGGTACGTGTTAGGGTTAGGGTAGGGGTTAGGGTTAGGGTACGGGTTAGGGTTAGGGTAGTTATTAAACCTATCCCACTCTCTAGATACCGTTTAGCACGTCAAGGAATATTATTTGGGGGTCCAGCCATGGAGAAGAGTTTAGACACTAGGAGAAGATAAGGAACACACCCATTATCCTGAAATCACATTAGGATTCTCTTTTTAACCTGTTCCTTAATACACTAGTGCTTAGGAAATCTATTAGAGGCAGAAGCAGTGAAGGGTAGCTTAGGGTTAGGGTTAGGGTTAGGTTTAGGGTTAGGGTTAGGGTACGGTGTAGGGAACGGGTTCGGGTACGGGTTCGGGTACGGCGTAGGGTATGGGTTAGGGTTAGGGTTAGGGTTAGTTTGAGGGTTAGGGCTCGGTTTAGGGTACGGGTTAGGATTAGGGTACGTGTTAGGTTTAGGGTAGGTGTTAGGGTTAGGGTACGCGTTAGGGTTAGGGTAGTTATTAAACCTATCCCACTCTCTAGATACCCCTTAGCACCTCAAGGAATATTATTTGGGGGTCCAGCCATGGAGAAGAGTTTAGACACTAGGAGAAGATAAGGAACACACCCATTATCAAGAAATCACATTAGGATTCTCTTTTTAAACTGTTCCTTAAAACACTAGTGCTTAGGAAATCTACTGGAGGCAGAAGCAGTCAAGGGTAGCTTAGGGTTAGGGTTAGGGTTAGGGTTAGGGTTAGTGTTAGTGTACGGGTTCCGGTACGGTTTCCGGTACGGGTTCGGGTACGGCGTTGGGTATGGGTTAGGGTTAGGGTTAGGGTTAGTTTGAGGGTTAGGGCTCGGTTTAGGTTACGGGTTAGGTTTAGGGTACGTGTTAGGGTTAGTGTAGTTATTAAACCTATCCCACTCTCTAGATACCCCTTAGCACGTCAAGGAATATTATTTGGGGTTCCAGCCATGGAGAAGAGTTTAGACACTAGGAGAAGATAAGGAACACACCCATTATCAAGAAATCACATTAGGATTCTCTTTTTAACCTGTTCCTTAAAACACTAGTG
>NW_027175763.1:1232500-1237500 GCF_028021215.1 Eschrichtius robustus | reverse complement strand
CCTTAAAACACTAGTGCTTAGGAAATCTATTGGAGGCAGAAGCAGTCAAGGGTAGCTTAGGGTTAGGGTTAGGGTTAGGTTTATGGTTAGTGTTAGGGTACGGGTTCCGGTACGGGTTCCGGTATGGGTTCGGGTACGGCGTTGGGTATGGGTTAGGGTTAGGGTTATGGTTAGTTTGAGGGTTAGGGCTCGGTTTAGGTTACGGGTTAGGTTTAGGGTACGTGTTAGGGTTAGTGTAGTTATTAAACCTATCCCACTCTCTAGATACCCCTTAGCACGTCAAGGAATATTATTTGGGGTTCCAGCCATGGAGAAGAGTTTAGACACTAGGAGAAGATAAGGAACACACCCATTATCAAGAAATCACATTAGGATTCTCTTTTTAACCTGTTCCTTAAAACACTAGTGCTTAGGAAATCTATTGGAGGCAGAAGCAGTCAAGGGTAGCTTAGGGTTAGGGTTAGGGTTGGGGTACGGCTTAGGGTACGGGTTCGGGTACGGATTCGGGTACGGGTTTGGGTATGGCGTAGGATATGGTTTAGGGATAGGGTTAGGGTTAGTTTGAGGGTTAGGGCTCGGTTTAGGGTACGGGTTAAGATTAGGGTACGTGTTAGGGTTAGGGTAGGGGTTAGGGTTAGGGTACGTGTTAGGGTTAGGGTAGTTATTAAACCTATCCCACTCTCTAGATACCCCTTAGCACGTCAAGGAATATTATTTGGGTGTCCAGCCATGGAGAAGAGTTTAGACACTAGGAGAAGATAAGGAACACACCCATTATCAAGAAATCACATTAGGATTCTCTTTTTAACCTGTTCCTTAAAACACTAGTGCTTAGGAAATCTATTGGAGGCAGAAGCAGTCAAGGGTAGCTTAGGGTTAGGGTTAGGGCTAGAGTTAGGGCACGGCTTAGTGTACGGGTTCGGGTACGGGTTCGGGTACGGCATAGGGTATGGGTTAGGTTTAGGGTTAGGGTTAGTTTGAGGGTTAGGGCTCGGTTTAGGGTACGGGTTAGGATTAGGGTACGTGTTAGGGTTAGGGTAGGGGTTAGGGTTAGGGTACGCCTTAGGGTTAGGGTAGTTATTAAACCTATCCCACTCTCTAGATACCCCTTAGCACGTCAAGGAATATTATTTGGGGGTCCAGCCATGGAGAAGATTTTAGACACTACGAGAAGATAAGGAACACACCCATTATCAAGAAATCACATTAGGATTCTCTTTTTAACCTGTTCCTTAAAACACTAGTGCTTAGGAAATCTATTGGAGGCAGAAGCAGTGAAGGGTAGCTTAGGGTTAGTGTTACGGTTAGGGTTAGGGTTAGTGTTAGGGTACGGATTCGGGTACGGGTTCGGGTACGGCGTAGGGTATGGGTTAGGGTTAGGGTTAGGGTTAGTTTGAGGGTTAGGGCTCGGTTTAGGGTACGGGTTAGGATTAGGGTACGTGTTAGGGTTAGGGTAGGGGTTAGGGTTAGGGTACGCGTTAGGGTTACGGTAGTTATTAAACCTATCCCACTCTCTAGATACCCCTTAGCACGTCAAGGAATATTATTTGGGGGTCCAGCCATGGAGAAGAGTTTAGACACTAGGAGAAGATAAGGAACACACCCATTATCAAGAAATCACATTAGGATTCTCTTTTTAACCTGTTCCTTAAAGCACTAGTGCTTAGGAAATCTATTGGAGGCAGAAGCAGTCAAGGGTAGCTTAGGGTTAGGGTTAGGGTTATTGTTAGGGTAAGGCTTAGGGTACGGGTTCGGGTACGGGTTCGGGTACGGCATAGGGTATGGGTTAGGGTTAGGGTTAGGGTTAGTTTGGGGGTTAGGGCTCGGTTTAGGGTACGGGTTAGGATTAGGGTACGTGTTAGGGTTAGGGTAGGGGTTAGGGTTAGGGTACGCGTTAGGATTACTGTAGTTATTAAACCTATCCCACTCTCTAGATACCCCTTAGCACGTCAAGGAATATTATTTGGGGGTCCAGCCATGGAGAAGAGTTTAGACACTAGGAGAAGATAAGGAACACACCCATTATCAAGAAATCACATTAGGATTCTCTTTTTAACCTGTTCCTTAAAACACTAGTGCTTAGGAAATCTATTGAAGGCAGAAGCAGTCAAGGGTAGCTTAGGGTTAGGGTTAGGGTTAGGGTACGGCTTAGGGTACGGGTTCGGGTACGGGTTCGGGTACGGGTTTGGGTATGGCGCAGCATAGGGGTTAGGGTTAGGGTTAGGGTTAGTTTGAGGGTTAGGGCTCGGTTTAGGGTACGGGTTAAGATTAGGGTACGTGTTAGGGTTAGGGTAGGGGTTAGGGTTAGGGTACGCGTTAGGGTTAGGGTAGTTATTAAACCTATCCCACTCTCTAGATACCCCTTAGCAAGTCAAGGGATATTATTTGGGTGTCCAGCCATGGAGAAGAGTTTAGGCACTAGGAGAAGATAAGGAACACACCCATTATCAAGAAATCACATTAGGATTCTCTTTTTAACCTGTTCCTTAATACACTAGTGCTTAGGAAATCTATTGGAGGCAGAAGCAGTCAAGGGTAGCTTAGGGTTAGGGTTAGGGTTAGGGTTAGGTTTAGTGTTAGGGTACGGGTTCGGGTACGGGTTCGGGTACGGCGTAGGGTATGGGTTAGGGTTAGGGTTAGGGTTAGTTTGAGGGTTAGGGCTCGGTTTAGGGTACGGTTTAGGATTAGGGTACGTGTTAGTGTTAGGGTAGGGGTTAGGGTTAGGGTACGCGTTAGGGTTACGGTAGTTATTAAACCTATCCCACTCTCTAGATATCCCTTAGCACGTAAAGGAATATTATTTGGGGGTCCAGCCATGGAGAAGAGTTTAGACACTAGGAGAAGATAAGGAACACACCCATTACCAAGAAATCACATTAGGATTCTCTTTTTAACCTGTTCGTTAAAACACTAGTGCTTAGGAAATCTATTGGAGGCAGAAGCAGTCAAGGGTAGCTTAGGGTTAGGGTTAGGGTTAGGGTACGGCTTAGGGTACGGGTTCGGGTACGGGTTTGGGTATGGCGTAGGGTATGGGTTAAGGTTAGGGTTAGGGTTAGTTTGAGGGTTAGGGCTCGGTTTAGGGTTCGGGTTAATATTAGGGTACGTGTTAAGGTTAGGGTAGGGGTTAGGGTTAGGGTACGCGTTAGGGTTAGGGTAGTTATTAAACCTATCCCACTCTCTAGATACCCTTTAGCACGTCAAGGAATATTATTTGGGGGTCCAGCCATGGAGAAGAGTTTAGACACTAGGAGAAGGTAAGGAACACACCCATTATCCTGAAATCACATTAGGATTCTCTTTTTAACCTGTTCCTTAATACAGTAATGCTTAGGAAATCTATTAGAGGCAGAAGCAGTGAAGGGTAGCTTAGGGTTAGGGTTAGGGTTAGGTTTAGGGTTAGGGTTAGGGTACGGCGTAGGGAACGGGTTCGGATACGGGTTCGGGTACGGAGTAGGGTATGGGTTAGGGTTAGGGTTAGGGTTAGTTTGAGGGTTAGGGCTCTGTTTAGGGTACGGGTTAGGATTAGTGTACGTGTTAGGGTTAGGGTAGTGGTTAGGGTTAGGGTACGCGTTAGGGTTAGGGTAGTTATTAAACCTATCCCACTCTCTAGATACCCCTTAGCACGTCAAGGAATATTATTTGGGGGTCCAGCCATGGAGAAGAGTTTAGACACTAGGAGAAGATAAGGAACACACCCATTATCAAGAAATCACATTACGATTCTCTTTTTAACCTGTTCCTTAAAACACTAGTGCTTAGGAAATCTATTGGAGGCAGAAGCAGTCAAGGGTAGCTTAGGGTTAGGGTTAGGGTTAGGGTTAGGGTTATTGTTAGGGTAAGGCTTAGAGTACGGGTTCGGGTACGGGTTCGGGTACGGCGTAGGGTATGGGTTAGGGTTAGGGTTAGGGTTAGTTTGAGGGTTAGGGCTCGGTTTAGGGTACGGGTTAGGATTAGGGTACGTGTTAGGTTTAGGGTAGGTGTTAGGGTTAGGGTACGCGTTAGGGTTAGGGTAGTTATTAAACCTATCCCACTCTCTAGATACCCCTTAGCACGTCAAGGAATATTATTTGGGGGTCCAGCCATGGAGAAGAGTTTAGACACTAGGAGAAGATAAGGAACACACCCATTATCAAGAAATCACATTAGGATTCTCTTTTTAAACTGTTCCTTAAAACACTAGTGCTTAGGAAATCTACTGGAGGCAGAAGCAGTCAAGGGTAGCTTAGGGTTAGGGTTAGGGTTAGGGTTAGGGTTAGTGTTAGGGTACGGGTTCCGGTACGGTTTCCGGTACGGGTTCGGGTACGGCGTTGGGTATGGGTTAGGGTTAGGGTTAGGGTTAGTTTGAGGGTTAGGGCTCGGTTTAGGTTACGGGTTAGGTTTAGGGTACGTGTTAGGGTTAGTGTAGTTATTAAACCTATCCCACTCTCTAGATACCCCTTAGCACGTCAAGGAATATTATTTGGGGTTCCAGCCATGGAGAAGAGTTTAGACACTAGGAGAAGATAAGGAACACACCCATTATCAAGAAATCACATTAGGATTCTCTTTTTAACCTGTTCCTTAAAACACTAGTGCTTAGGAAATCTATTGGAGGCAGAAGCAGTCAAGGGTAGGTTAGGGTTAGGGTTAGGGTTGGGGTACGGCTTAGGGTACGGGTTCGGGTACGGATTCGGGTACGGGTTTGGGTATGGCGTAGGATATGGTTTAGGGATAGGGTTAGGGTTAGTTTGAGGGTTAGGGCTCGGTTTAGGGTACGGGTTAAGATTAGGGTACGTGTTAGGGTTAGGGTAGGGGTTAGGGTTAGGGTACGCCTTAGGGTTAGGGTAGTTATTAAACCTATCCCACTCTCTAGATACCCCTTAGCACGTCAAGGAATATTATTTGGGGGTCCAGCCATGGAGAAGAGTTTAGACACTAGGAGAAGATAAGGAACACACCCATTATCAAGAAATCACATTAGGATTCTCTTTTGAACCTGTTCCTTAAAACACTAGTGCTTA
>NW_027175763.1:1220000-1225000 GCF_028021215.1 Eschrichtius robustus | reverse complement strand
GGCAGAAGCAGTCAAGGGTAGCTTAGGGTTAGGGTTAGGGTTATTGTTAGGGTAAGGCTTAGGGTACGGGTTCGGGTACGGGTTCGGGTACGGCATAGGGTATGGGTTAGGGTTAGGGTTAGGGTTAGTTTGGGGGTTAGGGCTCGGTTTAGGGTACGGGTTAGGATTAGGGTACGTGTTAGTGTTAGGGTAGGGGTTAGGGTTAGGGTACGCGTTAGGATTACTGTAGTTATTAAACCTATCCCACTCTCTAGATGCCCTTTAGCACGTCAAGGAATATTATTTGGGGGTCCAGCCATGGAGAAGAGTTTAGACACTAGGAGAAGATAAGGAACACACCCATTATCAAGAAATCACATTAGGATTCTCTTTTTAAACTGTTCCTTAAAACACTAGTGCTTAGGAAATCTACTGGAGGCAGAAGCAGTCAAGGGTAGCTTAGGGTTAGGGTTAGGGTTAGGGTTAGGGTTAGTGTTAGGGTACGGGTTCCGGTACGGTTTCCGGTACGGGTTCGGGTACGGCGTTGGGTATGGGTTAGGGTTAGGGTTAGGGTTAGTTTGAGGGTTAGGGCTCGGTTTAGGTTACGGGTTAGGTTTAGGGTACGTGTTAGGGTTAGTGTAGTTATTAAACCTATCCCACTCTCTAGATACCCCTTAGCACGTCAAGGAATATTATTTGGGGTTCCAGCCATGGAGAAGAGTTTAGACACTAGGAGAAGATAAGGAACACACCCATTATCAAGAAATCACATTAGGATTCTCTTTTTAACCTGTTCCTTAAAACACTAGTGCTTAGGAAATCTATTGGAGGCAGAAGCAGTCAAGGGTAGGTTAGGGTTAGGGTTAGGGTTGGGGTACGGCTTAGGGTACGGGTTCGGGTACGGATTCGGGTACGGGTTTGGGTATGGCGTAGGATATGGTTTAGGGATAGGGTTAGGGTTAGTTTGAGGGTTAGGGCTCGGTTTAGGGTACGGGTTAAGATTAGGGTACGTGTTAGGGTTAGGGTAGGGGTTAGGGTTAGGGTACGCCTTAGGGTTAGGGTAGTTATTAAACCTATCCCACTCTCTAGATACCCCTTAGCACGTCAAGGAATATTATTTGGGGGTCCAGCCATGGAGAAGAGTTTAGACACTAGGAGAAGATAAGGAACACACCCATTATCAAGAAATCACATTAGGATTCTCTTTTGAACCTGTTCCTTAAAACACTAGTGCTTAGGAAATCTATTGGAGGCAGAAGCAGTGAAGGGTAGCTTAGGGTTAGGGTTACGGTTAGGGTTAGGGTTAGTGTTAGGGTACGGATTCGGGTACGGGTTCGGGTACGGCGTAGGGTATGGGTTAGGGTTAGGGTTAGGGTTAGTTTGAGGGTTAGGGCTCGGTTTAGGGTACGGGTTAGGATTAGGGTACGTGTTAGGGTTAGGGTAGGGGTTAGGGTTAGGGTACGCGTTAGGGTTACGGTAGTTATTAAACCTATCCCACTCTCTAGATACCCCTTAGCACGTCAAGGAATATTATTTGGGGGTCCAGCCATGGAGAAGAGTTTAGACACTAGGAGAAGATAAGGAACACACCCATTATCAAGAAATCACATTAGGATTCTCTTTTTAACCTGTTCTTTAAAACACTAGTGCTTAGGAAATCTATTGGAGGCAGAAGCAGTCAAGGGTAGCTTAGGGTTAGGGTTAGGGTTATTGTTAGGGTAAGGCTTAGGGTACGGGTTCGGGTACGGGTTCGGGTACGGCATAGGGTATGGGTTAGGGTTAGGGTTAGGGTTAGTTTGGGGGTTAGGGCTCGGTTTAGGGTACGGGTTAGGATTAGGGTACGTGTTAGTGTTAGGGTAGGGGTTAGGGTTAGGGTACGCGTTAGGATTACTGTAGTTATTAAACCTATCCCACTCTCTAGATGCCCTTTAGCACGTCAAGGAATATTATTTGGGGGTCCAGCCATGGAGAAGAGTTTAGACACTAGGAGAAGATAAGGAACACACCCATTATCAAGAAATCACATTAGGATTCTCTTTTTAACCTGTTCCTTAAAACACTAGTGCTTAGGAAATCTATTGAAGGCAGAAGCAGTCAAGGGTAGCTTAGGGTTAGGGTTAGGGTTAGGGTACGGCTTAGGGTACGGGTTCGGGTACGGGTTCGGGTACGGGTTTGGGTATGGCGTAGGATAGGGGTTAGGGTTAGGGTTAGGGTTAGTTTGAGGGTTAGGGCTCGGTTTAGGGTACGGGTTAGGATTAGGGTACGTGTTAGGGTTAGGGTAGGGGTTAGGGTTAGGGTACGCGTTAGGGTTAGGGTAGTTATTAAACCTATCCCACTCTCTAGATACCCCTTAGCAAGTCAAGGGATATTATTTGGGTGTCCAGCCATGGAGAAGAGTTTAGGCACTAGGAGAAGATAAGGAACACACCCATTATCAAGAAATCACATTAGGATTCTCTTTTTAACCTGTTCCTTAAAACACTAGTGCTTAGGAAATCTATTGGAGGCAGAAGCAGTCAAGTTAGCTTAGGGTTAGGGTTAGGGTTATTGTTAGGGTAAGGCTTAGGGTACGGGTTCGGGTACGGGTTCGGGTACGGCATAGGGTATGGGTTAGGGTTAGGGTTAGGGTTAGTTTGGGGGTTAGGGCTCTGTTTAGGGTACGGGTTAGGATTAGGGTACGTGTTAGGTTTAGGGTAGGGGTTAGGGTTAGGGTACGCGTTAGGATTACTGTAGTTATTAAACCTATCCCACTCTCTAGATACCCCTTAGCACGTCAAGGAATATTATTTGGGGGTCCAGCCATGGAGAAGAGTTTAGACACTAGGAGAAGATAAGGAACACACCCATTACCAAGAAATCACATTAGGATTCTCTTTTTAACCTGTTCCTTAAAACACTAGTGCTTAGGAAATCTATTGGAGGCAGAAGCAGTCAAGGGTAGCTTAGGGTTAGGGTTAGGGTTAGGGTACGGCTTAGGGTACGGGTTCGGGTACGGGTTCGGGTACGGCGTAGGGTATGGGTTAGGGTTAGGGTTAGGGTTAGTTTGAGGGTTAGGGCTCGGTTTAGGGTTCGGGTTAATATTAGGGTACGTGTTAGGGTTAGGGTAGGGGTTAGGGTTAGGGTACGCGTTAGGGTTAGGGTAGTTATTAAACCTATCCCACTCTCTAGATACCCTTTAGCACGTCAAGGAATATTATTTGGGGGTCCAGCCATGGAGAAGAGTTTAGACACTAGGAGAAGGTAAGGAACACACCCATTATCCTGAAATCACATTAGGATTCTCTTTTTAACCTGTTCCTTAATACAGTAATGCTTAGGAAATCTATTAGAGGCAGAAGCAGTGAAGGGTAGCTTAGGGTTAGGGTTAGGGTTAGGTTTAGGGTTAGGGTTAGGGTACGGCGTAGGGAACGGGTTCGGATACGGGTTCGGGTACGGAGTAGGGTATGGGTTAGGGTTAGGGTTAGGGTTAGTTTGAGGGTTAGGGCTCGGTTTAGGGTACGGGTTAGGATTAGTGTACGTGTTAGGGTTAGGGTAGTGGTTAGGGTTAGGGTACGCGTTAGGGTTAGGGTAGTTATTAAACCTATCCCACTCTCTAGATACCCCTTAGCACGTCAAGGAATATTATTTGGGGGTCCAGCCATGGAGAAGAGTTTAGACACTAGGAGAAGATAAGGAACACACCCATTATCAAGAAATCACATTAGGATTCTCTTTTTAAACTGTTCCTTAAAACACTAGTGCTTAGGAAATCTACTGGAGGCAGAAGCAGTCAAGGGTAGCTTAGGGTTAGGGTTAGGGTTAGGGTTAGGGTTAGTGTTAGGGTACGGGTTCCGGTACGGTTTCCGGTACGGGTTCGGGTACGGCGTTGGGTATGGGTTAGGGTTAGGGTTAGGGTTAGTTTGAGGGTTAGGGCTCGGTTTAGGTTACGGGTTAGATTTAGGGTACGTGTTAGGGTTAGTGTAGTTATTAAACCTATCCCACTCTCTAGATACCCCTTAGCACGTCAAGGAATATTATTTGGGGTTCCAGCCATGGAGAAGAGTTTAGACACTAGGAGAAGATAAGGAACACACCCATTATCAAGAAATCACATTAGGATTCTCTTTTTAACCTGTTCCTTAAAACACTAGTGCTTAGGAAATCTATTGGAGGCAGAAGCAGTCAAGGGTAGGTTAGGGTTAGGGTTAGGGTTGGGGTACGGCTTAGGGTACGGGTTCGGGTACGGATTCGGGTACGGGTTTGGGTATGGCGTAGGATATGGTTTAGGGATAGGGTTAGGGTTAGTTTGAGGGTTAGGGCTCGGTTTAGGGTACGGGTTAAGATTAGGGTACGTGTTAGGGTTAGGGTAGGGGTTAGGGTTAGGGTACGCCTTAGGGTTAGGGTAGTTATTAAACCTATCCCACTCTCTAGATACCCCTTAGCACGTCAAGGAATATTATTTGGGGGTCCAGCCATGGAGAAGAGTTTAGACACTAGGAGAAGATAAGGAACACACCCATTATCAAGAAATCACATTAGGATTCTCTTTTGAACCTGTTCCTTAAAACACTAGTGCTTAGGAAATCTATTGGAGGCAGAAGCAGTGAAGGGTAGCTTAGGGTTAGGGTTACGGTTAGGGTTAGGGTTAGTGTTAGGGTACGGATTCGGGTACGGGTTCGGGTACGGCGTAGGGTATGGGTTAGGGTTAGGGTTAGGGTTAGTTTGAGGGTTAGGGCTCGGTTTAGGGTACGGGTTAGGATTAGGGTACGTGTTAGGGTTAGGGTAGGGGTTAGGGTTAGGGTACGCGTTAGGGTTACGGTAGTTATTAAACCTATCCCACTCTCTAGATACCCCTTAGCACGTCAAGGAATATTATTTGGGGGTCCAGCCATGGAGAAGAGTTTAGACACTAGGAGAAGATAAGGAACACACCCATTATCAAGAAATCACATTAGGATTCTCTTTTTAACCTGTTCTTTAAAACACTAGTGCTTAGGAAATCTATTGGAGGCAGAAGCAGTCAAGGGTAGCTTAGGGTTAGG
>NW_027175763.1:1190000-1215000 GCF_028021215.1 Eschrichtius robustus | reverse complement strand
AGTGTTAGGGTACGGATTCGGGTACGGGTTCGGGTACGGCGTAGGGTATGGGTTAGGGTTAGGGTTAGGGTTAGTTTGAGGGTTAGGGCTCGGTTTAGGGTACGGGTTAGGATTAGGGTACGTGTTAGGGTTAGGGTAGGGGTTAGGGTTAGGGTACGCGTTAGGGTTACGGTAGTTATTAAACCTATCCCACTCTCTAGATACCCCTTAGCACGTCAAGGAATATTATTTGGGGGTCCAGCCATGGAGAAGAGTTTAGACACTAGGAGAAGATAAGGAACACACCCATTATCAAGAAATCACATTAGGATTCTCTTTTTAACCTGTTCTTTAAAACACTAGTGCTTAGGAAATCTATTGGAGGCAGAAGCAGTCAAGGGTAGCTTAGGGTTAGGGTTAGGGTTATTGTTAGGGTAAGGCTTAGGGTACGGGTTCGGGTACGTGTTCGGGTACGGCATAGGGTATGGGTTAGGGTTAGGGTTAGGGTTAGTTTGGGGGTTAGGGCTCGGTTTAGGGTACGGGTTAGGATTAGGGTACGTGTTAGTGTTAGGGTAGGGGTTAGGGTTAGGGTACGCCTTAGGATTACTGTAGTTATTAAACCTATCCCACTCTCTAGATGCCCTTTAGCACGTCAAGGAATATTATTTGGGGTTCCAGCCATGGAGAAGAGTTTAGACACTAGGAGAAGATAAGGAACACACCCATTATCAAGAAATCACATTAGGATTCTCTTTTTAACCTGTTCCTTAAAACACTAGTGCTTAGGAAATCTATTGAAGGCAGAAGCAGTCAAGGGTAGCTTAGGGTTAGGGTTAGGGTTAGGGTACGGCTTAGGGTACGGGTCCGGGTACGGGTTCGGGTACGGGTTTGGGTATGGCGTAGGATAGGGGTTAGGGTTAGGGTTAGGGTTAGTTTGAGGGTTAGGGCTCGGTTTAGGGTACGGGTTAGGATTAGGGTACGTGTTAGGGTTAGGGTAGGGGTTAGGGTTAGGGTACGCGTTAGGGTTAGGGTAGTTATTAAACCTATCCCACTCTCTAGATACCCCTTAGCAAGTCAAGGGATATTATTTGGGTGTCCAGCCATGGAGAAGAGTTTAGGCACTAGGAGAAGATAAGGAACACACCCATTACCAAGAAATCACATTAGGATTCTCTTTTTAACCTGTTCCTTAAAACACTAGTTCTTAGGAAATCTATTGGAGGCACAAGCAGTCAAGGGTAGCTTAGGGTTAGGGTTAGGGTTAGGGTTAGGGTTAGTGTTAGGGTACGGGTTCGGGTACGGGTTCGGGTACGGCGTAGGGTATGGGTTAGGGTTAGGGTTAGGGTTAGTTTGAGGGTTAGGGCTCGGTTTTGGGTACGGGTTAGGATTAGGGTACGTGTTAGTGTTAGGGTAGGGGTTAGGGTTAGGGTACGCGTTAGGGTTACGGTAGTTATTAAACCTATCCCACTCTCTAGATACCCCTTAGCACGTCAAGGAATATTATTTGGGGGTCCAGCCATGGAGAAGAGTTTAGACACTAGGAGAAGATAAGGAACACACCCATTACCAAGAAATCACATTAGGATTCTCTTTTTAACCTGTTCCTTAAAACACTAGTGCTTAGGAAATCTATTGGAGGCAGAAGCAGTCAAGGGTAGCTTAGGGTTAGGGTTAGGGTTAGGGTACGGCTTAGGGTACGGGTTCGGGTACGGGTTTGGGTATGGCGTAGGGTATGCTTTAGGGTTAGTTTGAGGGTTAGGGCTCGGTTTAGGATTCGGGTTAATATTAGGGTACGTGTTAGGGTTAGGGTAGGGGTTAGGGTTAGGGTACGCGTTAGGTTTAGGGTAGTTATTAAACCTATCCCACTCTCTAGATACCCTTTAGCACGTCAAGGAATATTATTTGGGGGTTCAGCCATGGAGAAGAGTTTAGACACTAGGAGAAGGTAAGGAACACACCCATTATCCTGAAATCACTTTAGGATTCTCTTTTTAACCTGTTCCTTAATACACTAGTGCTTAGGAAATCTATTAGAGGCAGAAGCAGTGAAGGGTAGCTTAGGGTTAGGGTTAGGGTTAGGTTTAGGGTTAGGGTTAGGGTACGGCGTAGGGAACGGTTTCGGGTACGGGTTCGGGTACGGAGTAGGGTATGGGTTAGGGTTAGGGTTAGGGTTAGTTTGAGGGTTAGGGCTCGGTTTAGGGTACGGGTTAGGATTAGTGTACGTGTTAGGGTTAGGGTAGTGGTTAGGGTTAGGTTACGCGTTAGGGTTAAGGTAGTTATTAAACCTATCCCACTCTCTAGATACCCCTTAGCACGTCAAGGAATATTATTTGGGGGTCCAGCCATGGAGAAGAGTTTAGACACTAGGAGAAGATAAGGAACACACCCATTATCAAGAAATCACATTACGATTCTCTTTTTAACCTGTTCCTTAAAACACTAGTGCTTAGGAAATCTATTGGAGGCAGAAGCAGTCAAGGGTAGCTTAGGGTTAGGGTTAGGGTTAGGGTTAGTGTTAGGGTACGGGTTCCGGTACGGGTTCGGGTACGGCGTTGGGTATGGGTTAGGGTTAGGGTTAGGGTTAGTTTGAGGGTTAGGGCTCGGTTTTGGGTACGGGTTAGGATTAGGGTACGTGTTAAGGTTAGGGTAGGGGTTAGGGTTAGGGTACGTGTTAGGGTTAGGGTAGTTATTAAACCTATCCCACTCTCTAGATACCCCTTAGCACGTCAAGGAATATTATTTGGGGGTCCAGCCATGGAGAAGAGTTTAGACACTAGGAGAAGATAAGGAACACACCCATTATCAAGAAATCACATTAGGATTCTCTTTTGAACCTGTTCCTTAAAACACTAGTGCTTAGGAAATCTATTGGAGGCAGAAGCAGTCAAGGGTAGCTTAGGGTTAGGGTTAGGGTTAGTGTTAGGGTACGGCTTAGGGTACGGGTTCGGGTACGGGTTCGGGTACGGCGTAGGGTATGGGTTAGGGTTAGGGTTAGGGTTAGTTTGAGGGTTAGGTCTCGGTTTTGGGTACGGGTTAGGATTAGGGTACGTGTTAGGGTTAGTGTAGGGGTTAGGGTTAGGGTACGCGTTAGGGTTACGGTAGTTATTAAACCTATCCCACTCTCTAGATACCCCTTAGCACGTCAAGGAATATTATTTGGGGGTCCAGCCATGGAGAAGAGTTTAGACACTAGGAGAAGATAAGGAACACACCCATTATCAAGAAATCACTTTAGGATTCTCTTTTTAACCTGTTCCTTAAAACACTAGTGCTTAGGAAATCTATTGGAGGCAGAAGCAGTCAAGGGTAGCTTAGGGTTAGGGTTAGGGTTAGGGTTAGGGTTAGGGTACGGCTTAGGGTACGGGTTCGGGTACGGGTTCGGGTACGGCATAGGGTGTGGGTTAGGGTTAGGGTTAGGGTTAGTTTGAGGGTTAGGGCTCGGTTTAGGGTACGGGTTAGGATTAGGGTACGTGTTAGGGTTAGGGTAGGGGTTAGGGTTAGGGTACGTGTTAGGGTTAGTGTAGT
This sequence comes from Eschrichtius robustus, assembly GCF_028021215.1. Taxonomy (NCBI): domain Eukaryota; kingdom Metazoa; phylum Chordata; class Mammalia; order Artiodactyla; family Eschrichtiidae; genus Eschrichtius; species Eschrichtius robustus. The sequence goes on along the minus strand of NW_027175763.1, from coordinate 1,211,496 downwards.
TATTAAACCTATCCCACTCTCTAGATACCCCTTAGCACGTCAAGGAATATTATTTGGGGTTCCAGCCATGGAGAAGAGTTTAGACACTAGGAGAAGATAAGGAACACACCCATTATCAAGAAATCACATTAGGATTCTCTTTTGAACCTGTTCCTTAAAACACTAGTGCTTAGGAAATCTATTGGAGGCAGAAGCAGTCAAGGGTAGCTTAGGGTTAGGGTTAGGGTTAGGGCTAGGGTTAGGGCACGGCTTAGTGCACGGGTTCGGGTACGGGTTCGGGTACGGCATAGGGTATGGGTTAGGTTTAGGGTTAGGGTTAGTTTGAGGGTTTGGTCTCGGTTTAGGGTACGGGTTAGGATTAGGGTACGTGTTAGGGTTAGGGTAGGGGTTAGGGTTAGGGTACGCCTTAGGGTTAGGGTAGTTATTAAACCTATCCCACTCTCTAGATACCCCTTAGCACGTCAAGGAATATTATTTGGGGGTCCAGCCATGGAGAAGAGTTTAGACACTAGGAGAAGATAAGGAACACACCCATTATCAAGAAATCACATTAGGATTCTCTTTTTAACCTGTTCCTTAAAACACTAGTGCTTAGGAAATCTATTGGAGGCAGAAGCAGTGAAGGGTAGCTTAGGGTTAGGGTTACGGTTAGGGTTAGGGTTAGTGTTAGGGTACGGATTCGGGTACGGGTTCGGGTACGGCGTAGGGTATGGGTTAGGGTTAGGGTTAGGGTTAGTTTGAGGGTTAGGGCTCGGTTTAGGTTACGGGTTAGGATTAGGGTACGTGTTAGGGTTAGGGTAGGGGTTAGGGTTAGGGTACGCATTAGGGTTACGGTACTTATTAAACCTATCCCACTCTCTAGATACCCCTTAGCACCTCAAGGAATATTATTTGGGGGTCCAGCCATGGAGAAGAGTTTAGACACTAGGAGAAGATAAGGAACACACCCATTATCAAGAAATCACATTAGGATTCTCTTTTTAACCTGTTCCTTAAAACACTAGTGCTTAGGAAATCTATTGGAGGCAGAAGTATTCAAGGGTAGCTTAGGGTTAGGGTTAGGGTTATTGTTAGGGTAAGGCTTAGGGTACGGGTTCGGGTACGGGTTCGGGTACGGCATAGGGTATGGGTTCGGGTTAGGGTTATGGTTAGTTTGGGGGTTAGGGCTCGGTTTAGGGTACGGGTTAGGATTAGGGTACGTGTTAGGGTTAGGGTAGGGGTTAGGGTTAGGGTACGCGTTAGGATTACTGTAGTTATTAAACCTATCCCACTCTCTAGATACCCCTTAGCACGTCAAGGAATATTATTTGGGGGTCCAGCCATGGAGAAGAGTTTAGACACTAGGAGAAGATAAGGAACACACCCATTATCAAGAAATCACATTAGGATTCTCTTTTTAACCTGTTCCTTAAAACACTAATGCTTAGGAAATCTATTGAAGGCAGAAGCAGTCAAGGGTAGCTTAGGGTTAGGGTTAGGGTTAGGGTACGTCTTAGGTTACGGGTTCGGGTACGGGTTCGGGTACGGGTTTGGGTATGGCGTAGGATAGGGGTTAGGGTTAGGGTTAGGGTTAGTTTGAGGGTTAGGGCTCGGTTTAGGGTACGGGTTAGGATTAGGGTACGTGTTAGTGTTAGGGTAGGGGTTAGGGTTAGGGTACGCGTTAGAGTTACGGTAGTTATTAAACCTATCCCACTCTCTAGATACCCCTTAGCACGTCAAGGAATATTATTTGGGGGTCCAGCCATGGAGAAGAGTTTAGACACTAGGAGAAGATAAGGAACACACCCATTATCAAGAAATCACATTAGGATTCTCTTTTTAACCTGTTCCTTAAAACACTAGTGCTTAGGAAATCTATTGGAGGCAGAAGCAGTCAAGGGTAGCTTAGGTTTAGGGTTAGGGTTAGGGTACGGCTTAGGGTACGGGTTCGGGTACGGGTTTGGGTATGGCGTAGGGTATGGGTCAGGGTTAGGGATAGGGTTAGTTTGAGGGTTAGGGCTCGGTTTAGGGTTCGGGTTAAGATTAGGGTACGTGTTAGGGTTAGGGTAGGGGTTAGGGTTAGGGTACACGTTAGGGTTAGTGTAGTTATTAAACCTATCCCACTCTCTAGATACCCTTTAGCACGTCAAGGAATATTATTTGGGGGTCCAGCCATGGAGAAGAGTTTAGACACTAGGAGAAGATAAGGAACACACCCATTATCCTGAAATCACATTAGGATTCTCTTTTTAACCTGTTCCTTAATACACTAGTGCTTAGGAAATCTATTAGAGGCAGAAGCAGTGAAGGGTAGCTTAGGGTTAGGGTTAGGGTTAGGTTTAGGGTTAGGGTTAGGGTACGGCGTAGGGAACGGGTTCGGGTACGGGTTCGGGTACGGCGTAGGGTATGGGTTAGGGTTAGGGTTAGGGTTAGTTTGAGGGTTAGGGCTCGGTTTAGGGTACGGGTTAGGATTAGGGTACGTGTTAGGTTTAGGGTAGGTGTTAGGGTTAGGGTACGCGTTAGGGTTAGGGTAGTTATTAAACCTATCCCACTCTCTAGATACCCCTTAGCACGTCAAGGAATATTATTTGGGGGTCCAGCCATGGAGAAGAGTTTAGACACTAGGAGAAGATAAGGAACACACCCATTATCCTGAAATCACATTAGGATTCTCTTTTTAACCTGTTCCTTAAAACACTAGTGCTTAGGAAATCTATTGGAGGCAGAAGCAGTCAAGGGTAGCTTAGGGTTAGGGTTAGGGTTAGGGTTAGGGTTAGTGTTAGGGTACGGGTTCGGGTACGGGTTCGGGTACGGCGTAGGGTATGGGTTAGGGTTAGGGTTAGGGTTAGTTTGAGGGTTAGGGCTCGGTTTAGGGTACGGGTTAGGATTAGGGTACGTGTTAGTGTTAGGGTAGGGGTTAGGGTTAGGGTACGCGTTAGAGTTACGGTAGTTATTAAACCTATCCCACTCTCTAGATACCCCTTAGCACGTCAAGGAATATTATTTGGGGGTCCAGCCATGGAGAAGAGTTTAGACACTAGGAGAAGATAAGGAACACACCCATTATCAAGAAATCACATTAGGATTCTCTTTTTAACCTGTTCCTTAAAACACTAGTGCTTAGGAAATCTATTGGAGGCAGAAGCAGTCAAGGGTAGCTTAGGGTTAGGGTTAGGGTTATTGTTAGGGTAAGGCTTAGGGTACGGCATAGGGTATGGGTTAGGGTTAGGGTTAGGGTTAGTTTGGGGGTTAGGGTTCGGTTTAGGGTACGGGTTAGGATTAGGGTACGTGTTAGGTTTAGGGTAGGGGTTAGGGTTAGGGTACGCGTTAGGATTACTGTAGTTATTAAACCTATCCCACTCTCTAGATACCCCTTAGCACGTCAAGGAATATTATTTGGGGGTCCAGCCATGGAGAAGAGTTTAGACACTAGGAGAAGATAAGGAACACACCCATTATCAAGAAATCACATTAGGATTCTCTTTTTAACCTGTTCCTTAAAACACTAGTGCTTAGGAAATCTTTTGAAGGCAGAAGCAGTCAAGGGTAGCTTAGGGTTAGGGTTAGGGTTAGGGTACGGCTTAGGGTACGGGTTCGGGTACGGGTTCGGGTACGGGTTTGGGTATGGCGTAGGATAGGGGTTAGGGTTAGGGTTAGGGTTAGTTTGAGGGTTAGGGCTCGGTTTAGGGTACGGGTTAGGATTAGGGTACGTGTTAGGGTTAGGGTAGGGGTTAGGGTTAGGGTACGCGTTAGAGTTAGGGTAGTTATTAAACCTATCCCACTCTCTAGATACCCCTTAGCACGTCAAGGGATATTATTTGGGTGTCCAGCCATGGAGAAGTGTTTAGACACTAGGAGAAGATAAGGAACACACCCATTATCAAGAAATCACATTAGGATTCTCTTTTTAACCTGTTCCTTAAAACACTAGTGCTTAGGAAATCTATTGGAGGCAGAAGCAGTCAAGGGTAGCTTAGGGTTAGGGTTAGGGTTAGTGTTAGGGTACGGGTTCCGGTACGGGTTCGGGTACGGGTTCGGGTACGGCGTTGGGTATGGGTTAGGGTTAGGGTTAGGGTTAGTTTGAGGGTTAGGGCTCGGTTTAGGGTACGGGTTAGGTTTAGGGTACGTGTTAGGGTTAGGGTAGGGGTTAGGGTTAGGGTACGCGTTAGGGTTAGGGTAGTTATTAAACCTATCCCACTCTCTAGATACCCCTTAGCACGTCAAGGAATATTATTTGGGGGTCCAGCCATGGAGAAGAGTTTAGACACTAGGAGAAGATAAGGAACACACCCATTATCAAGAAATCACATTAGGATTCTCTTTTTAACCTGTTCCTTAAAACACTAGTGCTTAGGAAATCTATTGGAGGCAGAAGCAGTCAAGGGTAGCTTAGGGTTAGGGTTAGGGTTATTGTTAGGGTAAGGCTTAGGGTACGGGTTCGGGTACGGGCTCGGGTACGGCATAGGGTATGGGTTAGGGTTAGGGTTAGGGTTAGTTTGGGGGTTAGGGCTCGGTTTAGGGTACGGGTTAGGATTAGGGTACGTGTTAGGGTTAGGGTAGGGGTTAGGGTTAGGGTACGCGTTAGGATTACTGTAGTTATTAAACCTATCCCACTCTCTAGATACCCCTTAGCACGTCAAGGAATATTATTTGGGGGTCCAGCCATGGAGAAGAGTTTAGACACTAGGAGAAGATAAGGAACACACCCATTATCAAGAAATCACATTAGGATTCTCTTTTTAACCTGTTCCTTAAAACACTAGTGCTTAGGAAATCTATTGAAGGCAGAAGCAGTCAAGGGTAGCTTAGGGTTAGGGTTAGGGTTAGGGTACGTCTTAGGTTACGGGTTCGGGTACGGGTTCGGGTACGGGTTTGGGTATGGCGTAGGATAGGGGTTAGGGTTAGGGTTAGGGTTAGTTTGAGGGTTAGGGCTCGGTTTAGGGCACGGGTTAAGATTAGGGTACGTGTTAGGGTTAGGGTAGGGGTTAGGGTTAGGGTACGCGTTAGGGTTAGGGTAGTTATTAAACCTATCCCACTCTCTAGATACCCCTTAGCACGTCAAGGAATATTATTTGGGTGTCCAGCCATGGAGAAGAGTTTAGACACTAGGAGAAGATAAGGAACACACCCATTATCCTGAAATCACATTAGGATTCTCTTTTTAACCTGTTCCTTAAAACACTAGTGCTTAGGAAATCTATTGGAGGCAGAAGCAGTCAAGGGTAGCTTAGGGTTAGGGTTAGGGTTAGGGTTAGGGTTAGTGTTAGGGTACGGGTTCGGGTACGGGTTCGGGTACGGCGTAGGGTATGGGTTAGGGTTAGGGTTAGGGTTAGTTTGAGGGTTAGGGCTCGGTTTAGGTTACGGGTTAGGTTTAGGGTACGTGTTAGGGTTAGTGTAGTTATTAAACCTATCCCACTCTCTAGATACCCCTTAGCACGTCAAGGAATATTATTTGGGGTTCCAGCCATGGAGAAGAGTTTAGACACTAGGAGAAGATAAGGAACACACCCATTATCAAGAAATCACATTAGGATTCTCTTTTTAACCTGTTCCTTAAAACACTAGTGCTTAGGAAATCTATTGGAGGCAGAAGCAGTCAAGGGTAGCTTAGGGTTAGGTTTAGGGTTGGGGTACGGCTTAGGGTACGGGTTCGGGTACGGATTCGGGTACGGGTTTGGGTATGGCGTAGGATATGGTTTAGGGATAGGGTTAGGGTTAGTTTGAGGGTTAGGGCTCGTTTTAGGGTACGGGTTAAGATTAGGGTACGTGTTAGGGTTAGGGTAGGGGTTAGGGTTAGGGTACGTGTTAGGGTTAGGGTAGTTATTAAACCTATCCCACTCTCTAGATACCCCTTAGCACGTCAAGGAATATTATTTGGGTGTCCAGCCATGGAGAAGAGTTTAGACACTAGGAGAAGATAAGGAACACACCCATTATCAAGAAATCACATTAGGATTCTCTTTTTAACCTGTTCCTTAAAACACTAGTGCTTAGGAAATCTATTGGAGGCAGAAGCAGTCAAGGGTAGCTTAGGGTTAGGGTTAGGGCTAGAGATAGGGCACGGCTTAGTGTACGGGTTCGGGTACGGGTTCGGGTACGGCATAGGGTATGGGTTAGGTTTAGGGTTAGGGTTAGTTTGAGGGTTAGGTCTCGGTTTAGGGTACGGGTTAGGATTAGGGTACGTGTTAGGGTTAGGGTAGGGGTTAGGGTTAGGGTACGCCTTAGGGTTAGGGTAGTTATTAAACCTATCCCACTCTCTAGATACCCCTTAGCACGTCAAGGAATATTATTTGGGGGTCCAGCCATGGAGAAGATTTTAGACACTAGGAGAAGATAAGGAACACACCCATTATCAAGAAATCACATTAGGATTCTCTTTTTAACCTGTTCCTTAAAACACTAGTGCTTAGGAAATCTATTGGAGGCAGAAGCAGTGAAGGGTAGCTTAGGGTTAGTGTTACGGTTAGGGTTAGGGTTAGTGTTAGGGTACGGATTCGGGTACGGGTTCGGGTACGGCGTAGGGTATGGGTTAGGGTTAGGGTTAGGGTTAGTTTGAGGGTTAGGGCTCGGTTTAGGGTACGGGTTAGGATTAGGGTACGTGTTAGGGTTAGGGTAGGGGTTAGGGTTAGGGTACGCGTTAGGGTTACGGTAGTTATTAAACCTATCCCACTCTCTAGATACCCCTTAGCACGTCAAGGAATATTATTTGGGGGTCCAGCCATGGAGAAGAGTTTAGACACTAGGAGAAGATAAGGAACACACCCATTATCAAGAAATCACATTAGGATTCTCTTTTTAAACTGTTCCTTAAAACACTAGTGCTTAGGAAATCTACTGGAGGCAGAAGCAGTCAAGGGTAGCTTAGGGTTAGGGTTAGGGTTAGGGTTAGGGTTAGTGTTAGGGTACGGGTTCCGGTACGGTTTCCGGTACGGGTTCGGGTACGGCGTTGGGTATGGGTTAGGGTTAGGGTTAGGGTTAGTTTGAGGGTTAGGGCTCGGTTTAGGTTACGGGTTAGGTTTAGGGTACGTGTTAGGGTTAGTGTAGTTATTAAACCTATCCCACTCTCTAGATACCCCTTAGCACGTCAAGGAATATTATTTGGGGTTCCAGCCATGGAGAAGAGTTTAGACACTAGGAGAAGATAAGGAACACACCCATTATCAAGAAATCACATTAGGATTCTCTTTTTAACCTGTTCCTTAAAACACTAGTGCTTAGGAAATCTATTGAAGGCAGAAGCAGTCAAGGGTAGCTTAGGGTTAGGGTTAGGGTTAGGGTACGGCTTAGGGTACGGGTTCGGGTACGGGTTCGGGTACGGGTTTGGGTATGGCGTAGGATAGGGGTTAGGGTTAGGGTTAGGGTTAGTTTGAGGGTTAGGGCTCGGTTTAGGGTACGGGTTAGGATTAGGGTACGTGTTAGGGTTAGGGTAGGGGTTAGGGTTAGGGTACGCCTTAGGGTTAGGGTAGTTATTAAACCTATCCCACTCTCTAGATACCCCTTAGCACGTCAAGGAATATTATTTGGGGGTCCAGCCATGGAGAAGAGTTTAGACACTAGGAGAAGATAAGGAACACACCCATTATCAAGAAATCACATTAGGATTCTCTTTTGAACCTGTTCCTTAAAACACTAGTGCTTAGGAAATCTATTGGAGGCAGAAGCAGTGAAGGGTAGCTTAGGGTTAGGGTTACGGTTAGGGTTAGGGTTAGTGTTAGGGTACGGATTCGGGTACGGGTTCGGGTACGGCGTAGGGTATGGGTTAGGGTTAGGGTTAGGGTTAGTTTGAGGGTTAGGGCTCGGTTTAGGGTACGGGTTAGGATTAGGGTACGTGTTAGGGTTAGGGTAGGGGTTAGGGTTAGGGTACGCGTTAGGGTTACGGTAGTTATTAAACCTATCCCACTCTCTAGATACCCCTTAGCACGTCAAGGAATATTATTTGGGGGTCCAGCCATGGAGAAGAGTTTAGACACTAGGAGAAGATAAGGAACACACCCATTATCAAGAAATCACATTAGGATTCTCTTTTTAACCTGTTCTTTAAAACACTAGTGCTTAGGAAATCTATTGGAGGCAGAAGCAGTCAAGGGTAGCTTAGGGTTAGGGTTAGGGTTATTGTTAGGGTAAGGCTTAGGGTACGGGTTCGGGTACGGGTTCGGGTACGGCATAGGGTATGGGTTAGGGTTAGGGTTAGGGTTAGTTTGGGGGTTAGGGCTCGGTTTAGGGTACGGGTTAGGATTAGGGTACGTGTTAGTGTTAGGGTAGGGGTTAGGGTTAGGGTACGCGTTAGGATTACTGTAGTTATTAAACCTATCCCACTCTCTAGATGCCCTTTAGCACGTCAAGGAATATTATTTGGGGGTCCAGCCATGGAGAAGAGTTTAGACACTAGGAGAAGATAAGGAACACACCCATTATCAAGAAATCACATTAGGATTCTCTTTTTAACCTGTTCCTTAAAACACTAGTGCTTAGGAAATCTATTGAAGGCAGAAGCAGTCAAGGGTAGCTTAGGGTTAGGGTTAGGGTTAGGGTACGGCTTAGGGTACGGGTTCGGGTACGGGTTCGGGTACGGGTTTGGGTATGGCGTAGGATAGGGGTTAGGGTTAGGGTTAGGGTTAGTTTGAGGGTTAGGGCTCGGTTTAGGGTACGGGTTAGGATTAGGGTACGTGTTAGGGTTAGGGTAGGGGTTAGGGTTAGGGTACGCGTTAGGGTTAGGGTAGTTATTAAACCTATCCCACTCTCTAGATACCCCTTAGCAAGTCAAGGGATATTATTTGGGTGTCCAGCCATGGAGAAGAGTTTAGGCACTAGGAGAAGATAAGGAACACACCCATTATCAAGAAATCACATTAGGATTCTCTTTTTAACCTGTTCCTTAAAACACTAGTGCTTAGGAAATCTATTGGAGGCAGAAGCAGTCAAGTTAGCTTAGGGTTAGGGTTAGGGTTATTGTTAGGGTAAGGCTTAGGGTACGGGTTCGGGTACGGGTTCGGGTACGGCATAGGGTATGGGTTAGGGTTAGGGTTAGGGTTAGTTTGGGGGTTAGGGCTCGGTTTAGGGTACGGGTTAGGATTAGGGTACGTGTTAGGTTTAGGGTAGGGGTTAGGGTTAGGGTACGCGTTAGGATTACTGTAGTTATTAAACCTATCCCACTCTCTAGATACCCCTTAGCACGTCAAGGAATATTATTTGGGGGTCCAGCCATGGAGAAGAGTTTAGACACTAGGAGAAGATAAGGAACACACCCATTACCAAGAAATCACATTAGGATTCTCTTTTTAACCTGTTCCTTAAAACACTAGTGCTTAGGAAATCTATTGGAGGCAGAAGCAGTCAAGGGTAGCTTAGGGTTAGGGTTAGGGTTAGGGTACGGCTTAGGGTACGGGTTCGGGTACGGGTTCGGGTACGGCGTAGGGTATGGGTTAGGGTTAGGGTTAGGGTTAGTTTGAGGGTTAGGGCTCGGTTTAGGGTTCGGGTTAATATTAGGGTACGTGTTAGGGTTAGGGTAGGGGTTAGGGTTAGGGTACGCGTTAGGGTTAGGGTAGTTATTAAACCTATCCCACTCTCTAGATACCCTTTAGCACGTCAAGGAATATTATTTGGGGGTCCAGCCATGGAGAAGAGTTTAGACACTAGGAGAAGGTAAGGAACACACCCATTATCCTGAAATCACATTAGGATTCTCTTTTTAACCTGTTCCTTAATACAGTAATGCTTAGGAAATCTATTAGAGGCAGAAGCAGTGAAGGGTAGCTTAGGGTTAGGGTTAGGGTTAGGTTTAGGGTTAGGGTTAGGGTACGGCGTAGGGAACGGGTTCGGATACGGGTTCGGGTACGGAGTAGAGTATGGGTTAGGGTTAGGGTTAGGGTTAGTTTGAGGGTTAGGGCTCGGTTTAGGGTACGGGTTAGGATTAGTGTACGTGTTAGGGTTAGGGTAGTGGTTAGGGTTAGGGTACGCGTTAGGGTTAGGGTAGTTATTAAACCTATCCCACTCTCTAGATACCCCTTAGCACGTCAAGGAATATTATTTGGGGGTCCAGCCATGGAGAAGAGTTTAGACACTAGGAGAAGATAAGGAACACACCCATTATCAAGAAATCACATTAGGATTCTCTTTTTAAACTGTTCCTTAAAACACTAGTGCTTAGGAAATCTACTGGAGGCAGAAGCAGTCAAGGGTAGCTTAGGGTTAGGGTTAGGGTTAGGGTTAGGGTTAGTGTTAGGGTACGGGTTCCGGTACGGTTTCCGGTACGGGTTCGGGTACGGCGTTGGGTATGGGTTAGGGTTAGGGTTAGGGTTAGTTTGAGGGTTAGGGCTCGGTTTAGGTTACGGGTTAGATTTAGGGTACGTGTTAGGGTTAGTGTAGTTATTAAACCTATCCCACTCTCTAGATACCCCTTAGCACGTCAAGGAATATTATTTGGGGTTCCAGCCATGGAGAAGAGTTTAGACACTAGGAGAAGATAAGGAACACACCCATTATCAAGAAATCACATTAGGATTCTCTTTTTAACCTGTTCCTTAAAACACTAGTGCTTAGGAAATCTATTGGAGGCAGAAGCAGTCAAGGGTAGGTTAGGGTTAGGGTTAGGGTTGGGGTACGGCTTAGGGTACGGGTTCGGGTACGGATTCGGGTACGGGTTTGGGTATGGCGTAGGATATGGTTTAGGGATAGGGTTAGGGTTAGTTTGAGGGTTAGGGCTCGGTTTAGGGTACGGGTTAAGATTAGGGTACGTGTTAGGGTTAGGGTAGGGGTTAGGGTTAGGGTACGCCTTAGGGTTAGGGTAGTTATTAAACCTATCCCACTCTCTAGATACCCCTTAGCACGTCAAGGAATATTATTTGGGGGTCCAGCCATGGAGAAGAGTTTAGACACTAGGAGAAGATAAGGAACACACCCATTATCAAGAAATCACATTAGGATTCTCTTTTGAACCTGTTCCTTAAAACACTAGTGCTTAGGAAATCTATTGGAGGCAGAAGCAGTGAAGGGTAGCTTAGGGTTAGGGTTACGGTTAGGGTTAGGGTTAGTGTTAGGGTACGGATTCGGGTACGGGTTCGGGTACGGCGTAGGGTATGGGTTAGGGTTAGGGTTAGGGTTAGTTTGAGGGTTAGGGCTCGGTTTAGGGTACGGGTTAGGATTAGGGTACGTGTTAGGGTTAGGGTAGGGGTTAGGGTTAGGGTACGCGTTAGGGTTACGGTAGTTATTAAACCTATCCCACTCTCTAGATACCCCTTAGCACGTCAAGGAATATTATTTGGGGGTCCAGCCATGGAGAAGAGTTTAGACACTAGGAGAAGATAAGGAACACACCCATTATCAAGAAATCACATTAGGATTCTCTTTTTAACCTGTTCTTTAAAACACTAGTGCTTAGGAAATCTATTGGAGGCAGAAGCAGTCAAGGGTAGCTTAGGGTTAGGGTTAGGGTTATTGTTAGGGTAAGGCTTAGGGTACGGGTTCGGGTACGGGTTCGGGTACGGCATAGGGTATGGGTTAGGGTTAGGGTTAGGGTTAGTTTGGGGGTTAGGGCTCGGTTTAGGGTACGGGTTAGGATTAGGGTACGTGTTAGTGTTAGGGTAGGGGTTAGGGTTAGGGTACGCGTTAGGATTACTGTAGTTATTAAACCTATCCCACTCTCTAGATGCCCTTTAGCACGTCAAGGAATATTATTTGGGGGTCCAGCCATGGAGAAGAGTTTAGACACTAGGAGAAGATAAGGAACACACCCATTATCAAGAAATCACATTAGGATTCTCTTTTTAAACTGTTCCTTAAAACACTAGTGCTTAGGAAATCTACTGGAGGCAGAAGCAGTCAAGGGTAGCTTAGGGTTAGGGTTAGGGTTAGGGTTAGGGTTAGTGTTAGGGTACGGGTTCCGGTACGGTTTCCGGTACGGGTTCGGGTACGGCGTTGGGTATGGGTTAGGGTTAGGGTTAGGGTTAGTTTGAGGGTTAGGGCTCGGTTTAGGTTACGGGTTAGGTTTAGGGTACGTGTTAGGGTTAGTGTAGTTATTAAACCTATCCCACTCTCTAGATACCCCTTAGCACGTCAAGGAATATTATTTGGGGTTCCAGCCATGGAGAAGAGTTTAGACACTAGGAGAAGATAAGGAACACACCCATTATCAAGAAATCACATTAGGATTCTCTTTTTAACCTGTTCCTTAAAACACTAGTGCTTAGGAAATCTATTGGAGGCAGAAGCAGTCAAGGGTAGGTTAGGGTTAGGGTTAGGGTTGGGGTACGGCTTAGGGTACGGGTTCGGGTACGGATTCGGGTACGGGTTTGGGTATGGCGTAGGATATGGTTTAGGGATAGGGTTAGGGTTAGTTTGAGGGTTAGGGCTCGGTTTAGGGTACGGGTTAAGATTAGGGTACGTGTTAGGGTTAGGGTAGGGGTTAGGGTTAGGGTACGCCTTAGGGTTAGGGTAGTTATTAAACCTATCCCACTCTCTAGATACCCCTTAGCACGTCAAGGAATATTATTTGGGGGTCCAGCCATGGAGAAGAGTTTAGACACTAGGAGAAGATAAGGAACACACCCATTATCAAGAAATCACATTAGGATTCTCTTTTGAACCTGTTCCTTAAAACACTAGTGCTTAGGAAATCTATTGGAGGCAGAAGCAGTGAAGGGTAGCTTAGGGTTAGGGTTACGGTTAGGGTTAGGGTTAGTGTTAGGGTACGGATTCGGGTACGGGTTCGGGTACGGCGTAGGGTATGGGTTAGGGTTAGGGTTAGGGTTAGTTTGAGGGTTAGGGCTCGGTTTAGGGTACGGGTTAGGATTAGGGTACGTGTTAGGGTTAGGGTAGGGGTTAGGGTTAGGGTACGCGTTAGGGTTACGGTAGTTATTAAACCTATCCCACTCTCTAGATACCCCTTAGCACGTCAAGGAATATTATTTGGGGGTCCAGCCATGGAGAAGAGTTTAGACACTAGGAGAAGATAAGGAACACACCCATTATCAAGAAATCACATTAGGATTCTCTTTTTAACCTGTTCTTTAAAACACTAGTGCTTAGGAAATCTATTGGAGGCAGAAGCAGTCAAGGGTAGCTTAGGGTTAGGGTTAGGGTTATTGTTAGGGTAAGGCTTAGGGTACGGGTTCGGGTACGGGTTCGGGTACGGCATAGGGTATGGGTTAGGGTTAGGGTTAGGGTTAGTTTGGGGGTTAGGGCTCGGTTTAGGGTACGGGTTAGGATTAGGGTACGTGTTAGTGTTAGGGTAGGGGTTAGGGTTAGGGTACGCGTTAGGATTACTGTAGTTATTAAACCTATCCCACTCTCTAGATGCCCTTTAGCACGTCAAGGAATATTATTTGGGGGTCCAGCCATGGAGAAGAGTTTAGACACTAGGAGAAGATAAGGAACACACCCATTATCAAGAAATCACATTAGGATTCTCTTTTTAACCTGTTCCTTAAAACACTAGTGCTTAGGAAATCTATTGAAGGCAGAAGCAGTCAAGGGTAGCTTAGGGTTAGGGTTAGGGTTAGGGTACGGCTTAGGGTACGGGTTCGGGTACGGGTTCGGGTACGGGTTTGGGTATGGCGTAGGATAGGGGTTAGGGTTAGGGTTAGGGTTAGTTTGAGGGTTAGGGCTCGGTTTAGGGTACGGGTTAGGATTAGGGTACGTGTTAGGGTTAGGGTAGGGGTTAGGGTTAGGGTACGCGTTAGGGTTAGGGTAGTTATTAAACCTATCCCACTCTCTAGATACCCCTTAGCAAGTCAAGGGATATTATTTGGGTGTCCAGCCATGGAGAAGAGTTTAGGCACTAGGAGAAGATAAGGAACACACCCATTATCAAGAAATCACATTAGGATTCTCTTTTTAACCTGTTCCTTAAAACACTAGTGCTTAGGAAATCTATTGGAGGCAGAAGCAGTCAAGTTAGCTTAGGGTTAGGGTTAGGGTTATTGTTAGGGTAAGGCTTAGGGTACGGGTTCGGGTACGGGTTCGGGTACGGCATAGGGTATGGGTTAGGGTTAGGGTTAGGGTTAGTTTGGGGGTTAGGGCTCGGTTTAGGGTACGGGTTAGGATTAGGGTACGTGTTAGGTTTAGGGTAGGGGTTAGGGTTAGGGTACGCGTTAGGATTACTGTAGTTATTAAACCTATCCCACTCTCTAGATACCCCTTAGCACGTCAAGGAATATTATTTGGGGGTCCAGCCATGGAGAAGAGTTTAGACACTAGGAGAAGATAAGGAACACACCCATTACCAAGAAATCACATTAGGATTCTCTTTTTAACCTGTTCCTTAAAACACTAGTGCTTAGGAAATCTATTGGAGGCAGAAGCAGTCAAGGGTAGCTTAGGGTTAGGGTTAGGGTTAGGGTACGGCTTAGGGTACGGGTTCGGGTACGGGTTCGGGTACGGCGTAGGGTATGGGTTAGGGTTAGGGTTAGGGTTAGTTTGAGGGTTAGGGCTCGGTTTAGGGTTCGGGTTAATATTAGGGTACGTGTTAGGGTTAGGGTAGGGGTTAGGGTTAGGGTACGCGTTAGGGTTAGGGTAGTTATTAAACCTATCCCACTCTCTAGATACCCTTTAGCACGTCAAGGAATATTATTTGGGGGTCCAGCCATGGAGAAGAGTTTAGACACTAGGAGAAGGTAAGGAACACACCCATTATCCTGAAATCACATTAGGATTCTCTTTTTAACCTGTTCCTTAATACAGTAATGCTTAGGAAATCTATTAGAGGCAGAAGCAGTGAAGGGTAGCTTAGGGTTAGGGTTAGGGTTAGGTTTAGGGTTAGGGTTAGGGTACGGCGTAGGGAACGGGTTCGGATACGGGTTCGGGTACGGAGTAGGGTATGGGTTAGGGTTAGGGTTAGGGTTAGTTTGAGGGTTAGGGCTCGGTTTAGGGTACGGGTTAGGATTAGTGTACGTGTTAGGGTTAGGGTAGTGGTTAGGGTTAGGGTACGCGTTAGGGTTAGGGTAGTTATTAAACCTATCCCACTCTCTAGATACCCCTTAGCACGTCAAGGAATATTATTTGGGGGTCCAGCCATGGAGAAGAGTTTAGACACTAGGAGAAGATAAGGAACACACCCATTATCAAGAAATCACATTAGGATTCTCTTTTTAAACTGTTCCTTAAAACACTAGTGCTTAGGAAATCTACTGGAGGCAGAAGCAGTCAAGGGTAGCTTAGGGTTAGGGTTAGGGTTAGGGTTAGGGTTAGTGTTAGGGTACGGGTTCCGGTACGGTTTCCGGTACGGGTTCGGGTACGGCGTTGGGTATGGGTTAGGGTTAGGGTTAGGGTTAGTTTGAGGGTTAGGGCTCGGTTTAGGTTACGGGTTAGATTTAGGGTACGTGTTAGGGTTAGTGTAGTTATTAAACCTATCCCACTCTCTAGATACCCCTTAGCACGTCAAGGAATATTATTTGGGGTTCCAGCCATGGAGAAGAGTTTAGACACTAGGAGAAGATAAGGAACACACCCATTATCAAGAAATCACATTAGGATTCTCTTTTTAACCTGTTCCTTAAAACACTAGTGCTTAGGAAATCTATTGGAGGCAGAAGCAGTCAAGGGTAGGTTAGGGTTAGGGTTAGGGTTGGGGTACGGCTTAGGGTACGGGTTCGGGTACGGATTCGGGTACGGGTTTGGGTATGGCGTAGGATATGGTTTAGGGATAGGGTTAGGGTTAGTTTGAGGGTTAGGGCTCGGTTTAGGGTACGGGTTAAGATTAGGGTACGTGTTAGGGTTAGGGTAGGGGTTAGGGTTAGGGTACGCCTTAGGGTTAGGGTAGTTATTAAACCTATCCCACTCTCTAGATACCCCTTAGCACGTCAAGGAATATTATTTGGGGGTCCAGCCATGGAGAAGAGTTTAGACACTAGGAGAAGATAAGGAACACACCCATTATCAAGAAATCACATTAGGATTCTCTTTTGAACCTGTTCCTTAAAACACTAGTGCTTAGGAAATCTATTGGAGGCAGAAGCAGTGAAGGGTAGCTTAGGGTTAGGGTTACGGTTAGGGTTAGGGTTAGTGTTAGGGTACGGATTCGGGTACGGGTTCGGGTACGGCGTAGGGTATGGGTTAGGGTTAGGGTTAGGGTTAGTTTGAGGGTTAGGGCTCGGTTTAGGGTACGGGTTAGGATTAGGGTACGTGTTAGGGTTAGGGTAGGGGTTAGGGTTAGGGTACGCGTTAGGGTTACGGTAGTTATTAAACCTATCCCACTCTCTAGATACCCCTTAGCACGTCAAGGAATATTATTTGGGGGTCCAGCCATGGAGAAGAGTTTAGACACTAGGAGAAGATAAGGAACACACCCATTATCAAGAAATCACATTAGGATTCTCTTTTTAACCTGTTCTTTAAAACACTAGTGCTTAGGAAATCTATTGGAGGCAGAAGCAGTCAAGGGTAGCTTAGGGTTAGGGTTAGGGTTATTGTTAGGGTAAGGCTTAGGGTACGGGTTCGGGTACGGGTTCGGGTACGGCATAGGGTATGGGTTAGGGTTAGGGTTAGGGTTAGTTTGGGGGTTAGGGCTCGGTTTAGGGTACGGGTTAGGATTAGGGTACGTGTTAGTGTTAGGGTAGGGGTTAGGGTTAGGGTACGCGTTAGGATTACTGTAGTTATTAAACCTATCCCACTCTCTAGATGCCCTTTAGCACGTCAAGGAATATTATTTGGGGGTCCAGCCATGGAGAAGAGTTTAGACACTAGGAGAAGATAAGGAACACACCCATTATCAAGAAATCACATTAGGATTCTCTTTTTAAACTGTTCCTTAAAACACTAGTGCTTAGGAAATCTACTGGAGGCAGAAGCAGTCAAGGGTAGCTTAGGGTTAGGGTTAGGGTTAGGGTTAGGGTTAGTGTTAGGGTACGGGTTCCGGTACGGTTTCCGGTACGGGTTCGGGTACGGCGTTGGGTATGGGTTAGGGTTAGGGTTAGGGTTAGTTTGAGGGTTAGGGCTCGGTTTAGGTTACGGGTTAGGTTTAGGGTACGTGTTAGGGTTAGTGTAGTTATTAAACCTATCCCACTCTCTAGATACCCCTTAGCACGTCAAGGAATATTATTTGGGGTTCCAGCCATGGAGAAGAGTTTAGACACTAGGAGAAGATAAGGAACACACCCATTATCAAGAAATCACATTAGGATTCTCTTTTTAACCTGTTCCTTAAAACACTAGTGCTTAGGAAATCTATTGGAGGCAGAAGCAGTCAAGGGTAGGTTAGGGTTAGGGTTAGGGTTGGGGTACGGCTTAGGGTACGGGTTCGGGTACGGATTCGGGTACGGGTTTGGGTATGGCGTAGGATATGGTTTAGGGATAGGGTTAGGGTTAGTTTGAGGGTTAGGGCTCGGTTTAGGGTACGGGTTAAGATTAGGGTACGTGTTAGGGTTAGGGTAGGGGTTAGGGTTAGGGTACGCCTTAGGGTTAGGGTAGTTATTAAACCTATCCCACTCTCTAGATACCCCTTAGCACGTCAAGGAATATTATTTGGGGGTCCAGCCATGGAGAAGAGTTTAGACACTAGGAGAAGATAAGGAACACACCCATTATCAAGAAATCACATTAGGATTCTCTTTTGAACCTGTTCCTTAAAACACTAGTGCTTAGGAAATCTATTGGAGGCAGAAGCAGTGAAGGGTAGCTTAGGGTTAGGGTTACGGTTAGGGTTAGGGTTAGTGTTAGGGTACGGATTCGGGTACGGGTTCGGGTACGGCGTAGGGTATGGGTTAGGGTTAGGGTTAGGGTTAGTTTGAGGGTTAGGGCTCGGTTTAGGGTACGGGTTAGGATTAGGGTACGTGTTAGGGTTAGGGTAGGGGTTAGGGTTAGGGTACGCGTTAGGGTTACGGTAGTTATTAAACCTATCCCACTCTCTAGATACCCCTTAGCACGTCAAGGAATATTATTTGGGGGTCCAGCCATGGAGAAGAGTTTAGACACTAGGAGAAGATAAGGAACACACCCATTATCAAGAAATCACATTAGGATTCTCTTTTTAACCTGTTCTTTAAAACACTAGTGCTTAGGAAATCTATTGGAGGCAGAAGCAGTCAAGGGTAGCTTAGGGTTAGGGTTAGGGTTATTGTTAGGGTAAGGCTTAGGGTACGGGTTCGGGTACGGGTTCGGGTACGGCATAGGGTATGGGTTAGGGTTAGGGTTAGGGTTAGTTTGGGGGTTAGGGCTCGGTTTAGGGTACGGGTTAGGATTAGGGTACGTGTTAGTGTTAGGGTAGGGGTTAGGGTTAGGGTACGCGTTAGGATTACTGTAGTTATTAAACCTATCCCACTCTCTAGATGCCCTTTAGCACGTCAAGGAATATTATTTGGGGGTCCAGCCATGGAGAAGAGTTTAGACACTAGGAGAAGATAAGGAACACACCCATTATCAAGAAATCACATTAGGATTCTCTTTTTAACCTGTTCCTTAAAACACTAGTGCTTAGGAAATCTATTGAAGGCAGAAGCAGTCAAGGGTAGCTTAGGGTTAGGGTTAGGGTTAGGGTACGGCTTAGGGTACGGGTTCGGGTACGGGTTCGGGTACGGGTTTGGGTATGGCGTAGGATAGGGGTTAGGGTTAGGGTTAGGGTTAGTTTGAGGGTTAGGGCTCGGTTTAGGGTACGGGTTAGGATTAGGGTACGTGTTAGGGTTAGGGTAGGGGTTAGGGTTAGGGTACGCGTTAGGGTTAGGGTAGTTATTAAACCTATCCCACTCTCTAGATACCCCTTAGCAAGTCAAGGGATATTATTTGGGTGTCCAGCCATGGAGAAGAGTTTAGGCACTAGGAGAAGATAAGGAACACACCCATTATCAAGAAATCACATTAGGATTCTCTTTTTAACCTGTTCCTTAAAACACTAGTGCTTAGGAAATCTATTGGAGGCAGAAGCAGTCAAGTTAGCTTAGGGTTAGGGTTAGGGTTATTGTTAGGGTAAGGCTTAGGGTACGGGTTCGGGTACGGGTTCGGGTACGGCATAGGGTATGGGTTAGGGTTAGGGTTAGGGTTAGTTTGGGGGTTAGGGCTCGGTTTAGGGTACGGGTTAGGATTAGGGTACGTGTTAGGTTTAGGGTAGGGGTTAGGGTTAGGGTACGCGTTAGGATTACTGTAGTTATTAAACCTATCCCACTCTCTAGATACCCCTTAGCACGTCAAGGAATATTATTTGGGGGTCCAGCCATGGAGAAGAGTTTAGACACTAGGAGAAGATAAGGAACACACCCATTACCAAGAAATCACATTAGGATTCTCTTTTTAACCTGTTCCTTAAAACACTAGTGCTTAGGAAATCTATTGGAGGCAGAAGCAGTCAAGGGTAGCTTAGGGTTAGGGTTAGGGTTAGGGTACGGCTTAGGGTACGGGTTCGGGTACGGGTTCGGGTACGGCGTAGGGTATGGGTTAGGGTTAGGGTTAGGGTTAGTTTGAGGGTTAGGGCTCGGTTTAGGGTTCGGGTTAATATTAGGGTACGTGTTAGGGTTAGGGTAGGGGTTAGGGTTAGGGTACGCGTTAGGGTTAGGGTAGTTATTAAACCTATCCCACTCTCTAGATACCCTTTAGCACGTCAAGGAATATTATTTGGGGGTCCAGCCATGGAGAAGAGTTTAGACACTAGGAGAAGGTAAGGAACACACCCATTATCCTGAAATCACATTAGGATTCTCTTTTTAACCTGTTCCTTAATACAGTAATGCTTAGGAAATCTATTAGAGGCAGAAGCAGTGAAGGGTAGCTTAGGGTTAGGGTTAGGGTTAGGTTTAGGGTTAGGGTTAGGGTACGGCGTAGGGAACGGGTTCGGATACGGGTTCGGGTACGGAGTAGGGTATGGGTTAGGGTTAGGGTTAGGGTTAGTTTGAGGGTTAGGGCTCGGTTTAGGGTACGGGTTAGGATTAGTGTACGTGTTAGGGTTAGGGTAGTGGTTAGGGTTAGGGTACGCGTTAGGGTTAGGGTAGTTATTAAACCTATCCCACTCTCTAGATACCCCTTAGCACGTCAAGGAATATTATTTGGGGGTCCAGCCATGGAGAAGAGTTTAGACACTAGGAGAAGATAAGGAACACACCCATTATCAAGAAATCACATTAGGATTCTCTTTTTAAACTGTTCCTTAAAACACTAGTGCTTAGGAAATCTACTGGAGGCAGAAGCAGTCAAGGGTAGCTTAGGGTTAGGGTTAGGGTTAGGGTTAGGGTTAGTGTTAGGGTACGGGTTCCGGTACGGTTTCCGGTACGGGTTCGGGTACGGCGTTGGGTATGGGTTAGGGTTAGGGTTAGGGTTAGTTTGAGGGTTAGGGCTCGGTTTAGGTTACGGGTTAGATTTAGGGTACGTGTTAGGGTTAGTGTAGTTATTAAACCTATCCCACTCTCTAGATACCCCTTAGCACGTCAAGGAATATTATTTGGGGTTCCAGCCATGGAGAAGAGTTTAGACACTAGGAGAAGATAAGGAACACACCCATTATCAAGAAATCACATTAGGATTCTCTTTTTAACCTGTTCCTTAAAACACTAGTGCTTAGGAAATCTATTGGAGGCAGAAGCAGTCAAGGGTAGGTTAGGGTTAGGGTTAGGGTTGGGGTACGGCTTAGGGTACGGGTTCGGGTACGGATTCGGGTACGGGTTTGGGTATGGCGTAGGATATGGTTTAGGGATAGGGTTAGGGTTAGTTTGAGGGTTAGGGCTCGGTTTAGGGTACGGGTTAAGATTAGGGTACGTGTTAGGGTTAGGGTAGGGGTTAGGGTTAGGGTACGCCTTAGGGTTAGGGTAGTTATTAAACCTATCCCACTCTCTAGATACCCCTTAGCACGTCAAGGAATATTATTTGGGGGTCCAGCCATGGAGAAGAGTTTAGACACTAGGAGAAGATAAGGAACACACCCATTATCAAGAAATCACATTAGGATTCTCTTTTGAACCTGTTCCTTAAAACACTAGTGCTTAGGAAATCTATTGGAGGCAGAAGCAGTGAAGGGTAGCTTAGGGTTAGGGTTACGGTTAGGGTTAGGGTTAGTGTTAGGGTACGGATTCGGGTACGGGTTCGGGTACGGCGTAGGGTATGGGTTAGGGTTAGGGTTAGGGTTAGTTTGAGGGTTAGGGCTCGGTTTAGGGTACGGGTTAGGATTAGGGTACGTGTTAGGGTTAGGGTAGGGGTTAGGGTTAGGGTACGCGTTAGGGTTACGGTAGTTATTAAACCTATCCCACTCTCTAGATACCCCTTAGCACGTCAAGGAATATTATTTGGGGGTCCAGCCATGGAGAAGAGTTTAGACACTAGGAGAAGATAAGGAACACACCCATTATCAAGAAATCACATTAGGATTCTCTTTTTAACCTGTTCTTTAAAACACTAGTGCTTAGGAAATCTATTGGAGGCAGAAGCAGTCAAGGGTAGCTTAGGGTTAGGGTTAGGGTTATTGTTAGGGTAAGGCTTAGGGTACGGGTTCGGGTACGGGTTCGGGTACGGCATAGGGTATGGGTTAGGGTTAGGGTTAGGGTTAGTTTGGGGGTTAGGGCTCGGTTTAGGGTACGGGTTAGGATTAGGGTACGTGTTAGTGTTAGGGTAG
>NW_027175763.1:1175000-1185000 GCF_028021215.1 Eschrichtius robustus | reverse complement strand
TTAGGATTACTGTAGTTATTAAACCTATCCCACTCTCTAGATGCCCTTTAGCACGTCAAGGAATATTATTTGGGGTTCCAGCCATGGAGAAGAGTTTAGACACTAGGAGAAGATAAGGAACACACCCATTATCAAGAAATCACATTAGGATTCTCTTTTTAACCTGTTCCTTAAAACACTAGTGCTTAGGAAATCTATTGAAGGCAGAAGCAGTCAAGGGTAGCTTAGGGTTAGGGTTAGGGTTAGGGTACGGCTTAGGGTACGGGTCCGGGTACGGGTTCGGGTACGGGTTTGGGTATGGCGTAGGATAGGGGTTAGGGTTAGGGTTAGGGTTAGTTTGAGGGTTAGGGCTCGGTTTAGGGTACGGGTTAGGATTAGGGTACGTGTTAGGGTTAGGGTAGGGGTTAGGGTTAGGGTACGCGTTAGGGTTAGGGTAGTTATTAAACCTATCCCACTCTCTAGATACCCCTTAGCAAGTCAAGGGATATTATTTGGGTGTCCAGCCATGGAGAAGAGTTTAGGCACTAGGAGAAGATAAGGAACACACCCATTACCAAGAAATCACATTAGGATTCTCTTTTTAACCTGTTCCTTAAAACACTAGTTCTTAGGAAATCTATTGGAGGCAGAAGCAGTCAAGGGTAGCTTAGGGTTAGGGTTAGGGTTAGGGTTAGGGTTAGTGTTAGGGTACGGGTTCGGGTACGGGTTCGGGTACGGCGTAGGGTATGGGTTAGGGTTAGGGTTAGGGTTAGTTTGAGGGTTAGGGCTCGGTTTTGGGTACGGGTTAGGATTAGGGTACGTGTTAGTGTTAGGGTAGGGGTTAGGGTTAGGGTACGCGTTAGGGTTACGGTAGTTATTAAACCTATCCCACTCTCTAGATACCCCTTAGCACGTCAAGGAATATTATTTGGGGGTCCAGCCATGGAGAAGAGTTTAGACACTAGGAGAAGATAAGGAACACACCCATTACCAAGAAATCACATTAGGATTCTCTTTTTAACCTGTTCCTTAAAACACTAGTGCTTAGGAAATCTATTGGAGGCAGAAGCAGTCAAGGGTAGCTTAGGGTTAGGGTTAGGGTTAGGGTACGGCTTAGGGTACGGGTTCGGGTACGGGTTTGGGTATGGCGTAGGGTATGCTTTAGGGTTAGTTTGAGGGTTAGGGCTCGGTTTAGGATTCGGGTTAATATTAGGGTACGTGTTAGGGTTAGGGTAGGGGTTAGGGTTAGGGTACGCGTTAGGTTTAGGGTAGTTATTAAACCTATCCCACTCTCTAGATACCCTTTAGCACGTCAAGGAATATTATTTGGGGGTTCAGCCATGGAGAAGAGTTTAGACACTAGGAGAAGGTAAGGAACACACCCATTATCCTGAAATCACTTTAGGATTCTCTTTTTAACCTGTTCCTTAATACACTAGTGCTTAGGAAATCTATTAGAGGCAGAAGCAGTGAAGGGTAGCTTAGGGTTAGGGTTAGGGTTAGGTTTAGGGTTAGGGTTAGGGTACGGCGTAGGGAACGGTTTCGGGTACGGGTTCGGGTACGGAGTAGGGTATGGGTTAGGGTTAGGGTTAGGGTTAGTTTGAGGGTTAGGGCTCGGTTTAGGGTACGGGTTAGGATTAGTGTACGTGTTAGGGTTAGGGTAGTGGTTAGGGTTAGGTTACGCGTTAGGGTTAAGGTAGTTATTAAACCTATCCCACTCTCTAGATACCCCTTAGCACGTCAAGGAATATTATTTGGGGGTCCAGCCATGGAGAAGAGTTTAGACACTAGGAGAAGATAAGGAACACACCCATTATCAAGAAATCACATTACGATTCTCTTTTTAACCTGTTCCTTAAAACACTAGTGCTTAGGAAATCTATTGGAGGCAGAAGCAGTCAAGGGTAGCTTAGGGTTAGGGTTAGGGTTAGGGTTAGTGTTAGGGTACGGGTTCCGGTACGGGTTCGGGTACGGCGTTGGGTATGGGTTAGGGTTAGGGTTAGGGTTAGTTTGAGGGTTAGGGCTCGGTTTTGGGTACGGGTTAGGATTAGGGTACGTGTTAAGGTTAGGGTAGGGGTTAGGGTTAGGGTACGTGTTAGGGTTAGGGTAGTTATTAAACCTATCCCACTCTCTAGATACCCCTTAGCACGTCAAGGAATATTATTTGGGGGTCCAGCCATGGAGAAGAGTTTAGACACTAGGAGAAGATAAGGAACACACCCATTATCAAGAAATCACATTAGGATTCTCTTTTGAACCTGTTCCTTAAAACACTAGTGCTTAGGAAATCTATTGGAGGCAGAAGCAGTCAAGGGTAGCTTAGGGTTAGGGTTAGGGTTAGTGTTAGGGTACGGCTTAGGGTACGGGTTCGGGTACGGGTTCGGGTACGGCGTAGGGTATGGGTTAGGGTTAGGGTTAGGGTTAGTTTGAGGGTTAGGTCTCGGTTTTGGGTACGGGTTAGGATTAGGGTACGTGTTAGGGTTAGTGTAGGGGTTAGGGTTAGGGTACGCGTTAGGGTTACGGTAGTTATTAAACCTATCCCACTCTCTAGATACCCCTTAGCACGTCAAGGAATATTATTTGGGGGTCCAGCCATGGAGAAGAGTTTAGACACTAGGAGAAGATAAGGAACACACCCATTATCAAGAAATCACTTTAGGATTCTCTTTTTAACCTGTTCCTTAAAACACTAGTGCTTAGGAAATCTATTGGAGGCAGAAGCAGTCAAGGGTAGCTTAGGGTTAGGGTTAGGGTTAGGGTTAGGGTTAGGGTACGGCTTAGGGTACGGGTTCGGGTACGGGTTCGGGTACGGCATAGGGTGTGGGTTAGGGTTAGGGTTAGGGTTAGTTTGAGGGTTAGGGCTCGGTTTAGGGTACGGGTTAGGATTAGGGTACGTGTTAGGGTTAGGGTAGGGGTTAGGGTTAGGGTACGTGTTAGGGTTAGTGTAGTTATTAAACCTATCCCACTCTCTAGATACCCCTTAGCACGTCAAGGAATATTATTTGGGGTTCCAGCCATGGAGAAGAGTTTAGACACTAGGAGAAGATAAGGAACACACCCATTATCAAGAAATCACATTAGGATTCTCTTTTGAACCTGTTCCTTAAAACACTAGTGCTTAGGAAATCTATTGGAGGCAGAAGCAGTCAAGGGTAGCTTAGGGTTAGGGTTAGGGTTAGGGCTAGGGTTAGGGCACGGCTTAGTGCACGGGTTCGGGTACGGGTTCGGGTACGGCATAGGGTATGGGTTAGGTTTAGGGTTAGGGTTAGTTTGAGGGTTTGGTCTCGGTTTAGGGTACGGGTTAGGATTAGGGTACGTGTTAGGGTTAGGGTAGGGGTTAGGGTTAGGGTACGCCTTAGGGTTAGGGTAGTTATTAAACCTATCCCACTCTCTAGATACCCCTTAGCACGTCAAGGAATATTATTTGGGGGTCCAGCCATGGAGAAGAGTTTAGACACTAGGAGAAGATAAGGAACACACCCATTATCAAGAAATCACATTAGGATTCTCTTTTTAACCTGTTCCTTAAAACACTAGTGCTTAGGAAATCTATTGGAGGCAGAAGCAGTGAAGGGTAGCTTAGGGTTAGGGTTACGGTTAGGGTTAGGGTTAGTGTTAGGGTACGGATTCGGGTACGGGTTCGGGTACGGCGTAGGGTATGGGTTAGGGTTAGGGTTAGGGTTAGTTTGAGGGTTAGGGCTCGGTTTAGGTTACGGGTTAGGATTAGGGTACGTGTTAGGGTTAGGGTAGGGGTTAGGGTTAGGGTACGCATTAGGGTTACGGTACTTATTAAACCTATCCCACTCTCTAGATACCCCTTAGCACCTCAAGGAATATTATTTGGGGGTCCAGCCATGGAGAAGAGTTTAGACACTAGGAGAAGATAAGGAACACACCCATTATCAAGAAATCACATTAGGATTCTCTTTTTAACCTGTTCCTTAAAACACTAGTGCTTAGGAAATCTATTGGAGGCAGAAGCATTCAAGGGTAGCTTAGGGTTAGGGTTAGGGTTATTGTTAGGGTAAGGCTTAGGGTACGGGTTCGGGTACGGGTTCGGGTACGGCATAGGGTATGGGTTCGGGTTAGGGTTATGGTTAGTTTGGGGGTTAGGGCTCGGTTTAGGGTACGGGTTAGGATTAGGGTACGTGTTAGGGTTAGGGTAGGGGTTAGGGATAGGGTACGCGTTAGGATTACTGTAGTTATTAAACCTATCCCACTCTCTAGATACCCCTTAGCACGTCAAGGAATATTATTTGGGGGTCCAGCCATGGAGAAGAGTTTAGACACTAGGAGAAGATAAGGAACACACCCATTATCAAGAAATCACATTAGGATTCTCTTTTTAACCTGTTCCTTAAAACACTAATGCTTAGGAAATCTATTGAAGGCAGAAGCAGTCAAGGGTAGCTTAGGGTTAGGGTTAGGGTTAGGGTACGTCTTAGGTTACGGGTTCGGGTACGGGTTCGGGTACGGGTTTGGGTATGGCGTAGGATAGGGGTTAGGGTTAGGGTTAGGGTTAGTTTGAGGGTTAGGGCTCGGTTTAGGGTACGGGTTAGGATTAGGGTACGTGTTAGTGTTAGGGTAGGGGTTAGGGTTAGGGTACGCGTTAGAGTTACGGTAGTTATTAAACCTATCCCACTCTCTAGATACCCCTTAGCACGTCAAGGAATATTATTTGGGGGTCCAGCCATGGAGAAGAGTTTAGACACTAGGAGAAGATAAGGAACACACCCATTATCAAGAAATCACATTAGGATTCTCTTTTTAACCTGTTCCTTAAAACACTAGTGCTTAGGAAATCTATTGGAGGCAGAAGCAGTCAAGGGTAGCTTAGGTTTAGGGTTAGGGTTAGGGTACGGCTTAGGGTACGGGTTCGGGTACGGGTTTGGGTATGGCGTAGGGTATGGGTCAGGGTTAGGGATAGGGTTAGTTTGAGGGTTAGGGCTCGGTTTAGGGTTCGGGTTAAGATTAGGGTACGTGTTAGGGTTAGGGTAGGGGTTAGGGTTAGGGTACACGTTAGGGTTAGTGTAGTTATTAAACCTATCCCACTCTCTAGATACCCTTTAGCACGTCAAGGAATATTATTTGGGGGTCCAGCCATGGAGAAGAGTTTAGACACTAGGAGAAGATAAGGAACACACCCATTATCCTGAAATCACATTAGGATTCTCTTTTTAACCTGTTCCTTAATACACTAGTGCTTAGGAAATCTATTAGAGGCAGAAGCAGTGAAGGGTAGCTTAGGGTTAGGGTTAGGGTTAGGTTTAGGGTTAGGGTTAGGGTACGGCGTAGGGAACGGGTTCGGGTACGGGTTCGGGTACGGCGTAGGGTATGGGTTAGGGTTAGGGTTAGGGTTAGTTTGAGGGTTAGGGCTCGGTTTAGGGTACGGGTTAGGATTAGGGTACGTGTTAGGTTTAGGGTAGGTGTTAGGGTTAGGGTACGCGTTAGGGTTAGGGTAGTTATTAAACCTATCCCACTCTCTAGATACCCCTTAGCACGTCAAGGAATATTATTTGGGGGTCCAGCCATGGAGAAGAGTTTAGACACTAGGAGAAGATAAGGAACACACCCATTATCCTGAAATCACATTAGGATTCTCTTTTTAACCTGTTCCTTAAAACACTAGTGCTTAGGAAATCTATTGGAGGCAGAAGCAGTCAAGGGTAGCTTAGGGTTAGGGTTAGGGTTAGGGTTAGGGTTAGTGTTAGGGTACGGGTTCGGGTACGGGTTCGGGTACGGCGTAGGGTATGGGTTAGGGTTAGGGTTAGGGTTAGTTTGAGGGTTAGGGCTCGGTTTAGGGTACGGGTTAGGATTAGGGTACGTGTTAGTGTTAGGGTAGGGGTTAGGGTTAGGGTACGCGTTAGAGTTACGGTAGTTATTAAACCTATCCCACTCTCTAGATACCCCTTAGCACGTCAAGGAATATTATTTGGGGGTCCAGCCATGGAGAAGAGTTTAGACACTAGGAGAAGATAAGGAACACACCCATTATCAAGAAATCACATTAGGATTCTCTTTTTAACCTGTTCCTTAAAACACTAGTGCTTAGGAAATCTATTGGAGGCAGAAGCAGTCAAGGGTAGCTTAGGGTTAGGGTTAGGGTTATTGTTAGGGTAAGGCTTAGGGTACGGCATAGGGTATGGGTTAGGGTTAGGGTTAGGGTTAGTTTGGGGGTTAGGGTTCGGTTTAGGGTACGGGTTAGGATTAGGGTACGTGTTAGGTTTAGGGTAGGGGTTAGGGTTAGGGTACGCGTTAGGATTACTGTAGTTATTAAACCTATCCCACTCTCTAGATACCCCTTAGCACGTCAAGGAATATTATTTGGGGGTCCAGCCATGGAGAAGAGTTTAGACACTAGGAGAAGATAAGGAACACACCCATTATCAAGAAATCACATTAGGATTCTCTTTTTAACCTGTTCCTTAAAACACTAGTGCTTAGGAAATCTTTTGAAGGCAGAAGCAGTCAAGGGTAGCTTAGGGTTAGGGTTAGGGTTAGGGTACGGCTTAGGGTACGGGTTCGGGTACGGGTTCGGGTACGGGTTTGGGTATGGCGTAGGATAGGGGTTAGGGTTAGGGTTAGGGTTAGTTTGAGGGTTAGGGCTCGGTTTAGGGTACGGGTTAGGATTAGGGTACGTGTTAGGGTTAGGGTAGGGGTTAGGGTTAGGGTACGCGTTAGAGTTAGGGTAGTTATTAAACCTATCCCACTCTCTAGATACCCCTTAGCACGTCAAGGGATATTATTTGGGTGTCCAGCCATGGAGAAGTGTTTAGACACTAGGAGAAGATAAGGAACACACCCATTATCAAGAAATCACATTAGGATTCTCTTTTTAACCTGTTCCTTAAAACACTAGTGCTTAGGAAATCTATTGGAGGCAGAAGCAGTCAAGGGTAGCTTAGGGTTAGGGTTAGGGTTAGTGTTAGGGTACGGGTTCCGGTACGGGTTCGGGTACGGGTTCGGGTACGGCGTTGGGTATGGGTTAGGGTTAGGGTTAGGGTTAGTTTGAGGGTTAGGGCTCGGTTTAGGGTACGGGTTAGGTTTAGGGTACGTGTTAGGGTTAGGGTAGGGGTTAGGGTTAGGGTACGCGTTAGGGTTAGGGTAGTTATTAAACCTATCCCACTCTCTAGATACCCCTTAGCACGTCAAGGAATATTATTTGGGGGTCCAGCCATGGAGAAGAGTTTAGACACTAGGAGAAGATAAGGAACACACCCATTATCAAGAAATCACATTAGGATTCTCTTTTTAACCTGTTCCTTAAAACACTAGTGCTTAGGAAATCTATTGGAGGCAGAAGCAGTCAAGGGTAGCTTAGGGTTAGGGTTAGGGTTATTGTTAGGGTAAGGCTTAGGGTACGGGTTCGGGTACGGGTTCGGGTACGGCATAGGGTATGGGTTAGGGTTAGGGTTAGGGTTAGTTTGGGGGTTAGGGCTCGGTTTAGGGTACGGGTTAGGATTAGGGTACGTGTTAGGGTTAGGGTAGGGGTTAGGGTTAGGGTACGCGTTAGGATTACTGTAGTTATTAAACCTATCCCACTCTCTAGATACCCCTTAGCACGTCAAGGAATATTATTTGGGGGTCCAGCCATGGAGAAGAGTTTAGACACTAGGAGAAGATAAGGAACACACCCATTATCAAGAAATCACATTAGGATTCTCTTTTTAACCTGTTCCTTAAAACACTAGTGCTTAGGAAATCTATTGAAGGCAGAAGCAGTCAAGGGTAGCTTAGGGTTAGGGTTAGGGTTAGGGTACGTCTTAGGTTACGGGTTCGGGTACGGGTTCGGGTACGGGTTTGGGTATGGCGTAGGATAGGGGTTAGGGTTAGGGTTAGGGTTAGTTTGAGGGTTAGGGCTCGGTTTAGGGCACGGGTTAAGATTAGGGTACGTGTTAGGGTTAGGGTAGGGGTTAGGGTTAGGGTACGCGTTAGGGTTAGGGTAGTTATTAAACCTATCCCACTCTCTAGATACCCCTTAGCACGTCAAGGAATATTATTTGGGTGTCCAGCCATGGAGAAGAGTTTAGACACTAGGAGAAGATAAGGAACACACCCATTATCCTGAAATCACATTAGGATTCTCTTTTTAACCTGTTCCTTAAAACACTAGTGCTTAGGAAATCTATTGGAGGCAGAAGCAGTCAAGGGTAGCTTAGGGTTAGGGTTAGGGTTAGGGTTAGGGTTAGTGTTAGGGTACGGGTTCGGGTACGGGTTCGGGTACGGCGTAGGGTATGGGTTAGGGTTAGGGTTAGGGTTAGTTTGAGGGTTAGGGCTCGGTTTAGGGTACGGGTTAGGATTAGGGTACGTGTTAGGGTTAGGGTAGGGGTTAGGGTTAGGGTACGGGTTAGGGTTAGGGTAGTTATTAAACCTATCCCACTCTCTAGATACCGTTTAGCACGTCAAGGAATATTATTTGGGGGTCCAGCCATGGAGAAGAGTTTAGACACTAGGAGAAGATAAGGAACACACCCATTATCCTGAAATCACATTAGGATTCTCTTTTTAACCTGTTCCTTAATACACTAGTGCTTAGGAAATCTATTAGAGGCAGAAGCAGTGAAGGGTAGCTTAGGGTTAGGGTTAGGGTTAGGTTTAGGGTTAGGGTTAGGGTACGGTGTAGGGAACGGGTTCGGGTACGGGTTCGGGTACGGCGTAGGGTATGGGTTAGGGTTAGGGTTAGGGTTAGTTTGAGGGTTAGGGCTCGGTTTAGGGTACGGGTTAGGATTAGGGTACGTGTTAGGTTTAGGGTAGGTGTTAGGGTTAGGGTACGCGTTAGGGTTAGGGTAGTTATTAAACCTATCCCACTCTCTAGATACCCCTTAGCACCTCAAGGAATATTATTTGGGGGTCCAGCCATGGAGAAGAGTTTAGACACTAGGAGAAGATAAGGAACACACCCATTATCCTGAAATCACATTAGGATTCTCTTTTTAACCTGTTCCTTAAAACACTAGTGCTTAGGAAATCTATTGGAGGCAGAAGCAGTCAAGGGTAGCTTAGGTTTAGGGTTAGGGTTAGGTTTATGTTTAGTGTTAGGGTACGGGTTCCGGTACGGGTTCCGGTATGGGTTTGGGTACGGCGTTGGGTATGGGTTAGGGTTAGGGTTATGGTTAGTTTGAGGGTTAGGGCTCGGTTTAGGTTACGGGTTAGGTTTAGGGTACGTGTTAGGGTTAGTGTAGTTATTAAACCTATCCCACTCTCTAGATACCCCTTAGCACGTCAAGGAATATTATTTGGGGTTCCAGCCATGGAGAAGAGTTTAGACACTAGGAGAAGATAAGGAACACACCCATTATCAAGAAATCACATTAGGATTCTCTTTTTAACCTGTTCCTTAAAACACTAGTGCTTAGGAAATCTATTGGAGGCAGAAGCAGTCAAGGGTAGCTTAGGGTTAGGTTTAGGGTTGGGGTACGGCTTAGGGTACGGGTTCGGGTACGGATTCGGGTACGGGTTTGGGTATGGCGTAGGATATGGTTTAGGGATAGGGTTAGGGTTAGTTTGAGGGTTAGGGCTCGTTTTAGGGTACGGGTGAAGATTAGGGTACGTGTTAGGGTTAGGGTAGGGGTTAGGGTTAGGGTACGTGTTAGGGTTAGGGTAGTTATTAAACCTATCCCACTCTCTAGATACCCCTTAGCACGTCAAGGAATATTATTTGGGTGTCCAGCCATGGAGAAGAGTTTAGACACTAGGAGAAGATAAGGAACACACCCATTATCAAGAAATCACATTAGGATTCTCTTTTTAACCTGTTCCTTAAAACACTAGTGCTTAGGAAATCTATTGGAGGCAGAAGCAGTCAAGGGTAGCTTAGGGTTAGGGTTAGGGCTAGAGTTAGGGCACGGCTTAGTGTACGGGTTCGGGTACGGGTTCGGGTACGGCATAGGGTATGGGTTAGGTTTAGGGTTAGGGTTAGTTTGAGGGTTAGGGCTCGGTTTAGGGTACGGGTTAGGATTAGGGTACGTGTTAGGGTTAGGGTAGGGGTTAGGGTTAGGGTACGCCTTAGGGTTAGGGTAGT
>NW_027175763.1:1167500-1172500 GCF_028021215.1 Eschrichtius robustus | reverse complement strand
AGGGTAGTTATTAAACCTATCCCACTCTCTAGATACCCCTTAGCACGTCAAGGAATATTATTTGGGGGTCCAGCCATGGAGAAGAGTTTAGACACTAGGAGAAGATAAGGAACACACCCATTATCAAGAAATCACATTACGATTCTCTTTTTAACCTGTTCCTTAAAACACTAGTGCTTAGGAAATCTATTGGAGGCAGAAGCAGTCAAGGGTAGCTTAGGGTTAGGGTTAGGGTTAGGGTTAGGGTTATTGTTAGGGTAAGGCTTAGAGTACGGGTTCGGGTACGGGTTCGGGTACGGCGTAGGGTATGGGTTAGGGTTAGGGTTAGGGTTAGTTTGAGGGTTAGGGCTCGGTTTAGGGTACGGGTTAGGATTAGGGTACGTGTTAGGTTTAGGGTAGGTGTTAGGGTTAGGGTACGCGTTAGGGTTAGGGTAGTTATTAAACCTATCCCACTCTCTAGATACCCCTTAGCACGTCAAGGAATATTATTTGGGGGTCCAGCCATGGAGAAGAGTTTAGACACTAGGAGAAGATAAGGAACACACCCATTATCAAGAAATCACATTAGGATTCTCTTTTTAAACTGTTCCTTAAAACACTAGTGCTTAGGAAATCTACTGGAGGCAGAAGCAGTCAAGGGTAGCTTAGGGTTAGGGTTAGGGTTAGGGTTAGGGTTAGTGTTAGGGTACGGGTTCCGGTACGGTTTCCGGTACGGGTTCGGGTACGGCGTTGGGTATGGGTTAGGGTTAGGGTTAGGGTTAGTTTGAGGGTTAGGGCTCGGTTTAGGTTACGGGTTAGGTTTAGGGTACGTGTTAGGGTTAGTGTAGTTATTAAACCTATCCCACTCTCTAGATACCCCTTAGCACGTCAAGGAATATTATTTGGGGTTCCAGCCATGGAGAAGAGTTTAGACACTAGGAGAAGATAAGGAACACACCCATTATCAAGAAATCACATTAGGATTCTCTTTTTAACCTGTTCCTTAAAACACTAGTGCTTAGGAAATCTATTGGAGGCAGAAGCAGTCAAGGGTAGGTTAGGGTTAGGGTTAGGGTTGGGGTACGGCTTAGGGTACGGGTTCGGGTACGGATTCGGGTACGGGTTTGGGTATGGCGTAGGATATGGTTTAGGGATAGGGTTAGGGTTAGTTTGAGGGTTAGGGCTCGGTTTAGGGTACGGGTTAAGATTAGGGTACGTGTTAGGGTTAGGGTAGGGGTTAGGGTTAGGGTACGCCTTAGGGTTAGGGTAGTTATTAAACCTATCCCACTCTCTACATACCCCTTAGCACGTCAAGGAATATTATTTGGGGGTCCAGCCATGGAGAAGAGTTTAGACACTAGGAGAAGATAAGGAACACACCCATTATCAAGAAATCACATTAGGATTCTCTTTTGAACCTGTTCCTTAAAACACTAGTGCTTAGGAAATCTATTGGAGGCAGAAGCAGTGAAGGGTAGCTTAGGGTTAGGGTTACGGTTAGGGTTAGGGTTAGTGTTAGGGTACGGATTCGGGTACGGTTTCGGGTACGGCGTAGGGTATGGGTTAGGGTTAGGGTTAGGGTTAGTTTGAGGGTTAGGGCTCGGTTTAGGGTACGGGTTAGGATTAGGGTACGTGTTAGGGTTAGGGTAGGGGTTAGGGTTAGGGTACGCGTTAGGGTTACGGTAGTTATTAAACCTATCCCACTCTCTAGATACCCCTTAGCACGTCAAGGAATATTATTTGGGGGTCCAGCCATGGAGAAGAGTTTAGACACTAGGAGAAGATAAGGAACACACCCATTATCAAGAAATCACATTAGGATTCTCTTTTTAACCTGTTCTTTAAAACACTAGTGCTTAGGAAATCTATTGGAGGCAGAAGCAGTCAAGGGTAGCTTAGGGTTAGGGTTAGGGTTATTGTTAGGGTAAGGCTTAGGGTACGGGTTCGGGTACGGGTTCGGGTACGGCATAGGGTATGGGTTAGGGTTAGGGTTAGGGTTAGTTTGGGGGTTAGGGCTCGGTTTAGGGTACGGGTTAGGATTAGGGTACGTGTTAGGTTTAGGGTAGGGGTTAGGGTTAGGGTACGCGTTAGGATTACTGTAGTTATTAAACCTATCCCACTCTCTAGATACCCCTTAGCACGTCAAGGAATATTATTTGGGGGTCCAGCCATGGAGAAGAGTTTAGACACTAGGAGAAGATAAGGAACACACCCATTATCAAGAAATCACATTAGGATTCTCTTTTTAACCTGTTCCTTAAAACACTAGTGCTTAGGAAATCTTTTGAAGGCAGAAGCAGTCAAGGGTAGCTTAGGGTTAGGGTTAGGGTTAGGGTACGGCTTAGGGTACGGGTTCGGGTACGGGTTCGGGTACGGGTTTGGGTATGGCGTAGGATAGGGGTTAGGGTTAGGGTTAGGGTTAGTTTGAGGGTTAGGGCTCGGTTTAGGGTACGGGTTAGGATTAGGGTACGTGTTAGGGTTAGGGTAGGGGTTAGGGTTAGGGTACGCGTTAGGGTTAGGGTAGTTATTAAACCTATCCCACTCTCTAGATACCCCTTAGCACGTCAAGGGATATTATTTGGGTGTCCAGCCATGGAGAAGTGTTTAGACACTAGGAGAAGATAAGGAACACACCCATTATCAAGAAATCACATTAGGATTCTCTTTTTAACCTGTTCCTTAAAACACTAGTGCTTAGGAAATCTATTGGAGGCAGAAGCAGTCAAGGGTAGATTAGGGTTAGGGTTAGGGTTAGTGTTAGGGTACGGGTTCCGGTACGGGTTCGGGTACGGGTTCGGGTACGGCGTTGGGTATGGGTTAGGGTTAGGGTTAGGGTTAGTTTGAGGGTTAGGGCTCGGTTTAGGGTACGGGTTAGGTTTAGGGTACATGTTAGGGTTAGGGTAGGGGTTAGGGTTAGGGTACGCGTTAGGGTTAGGGTAGTTATTAAACCTATCCCACTCTCTAGATACCCCTTAGCACGTCAAGGAATATTATTTGGGGGTCCAGCCATGGAGAAGAGTTTAGACACTAGGAGAAGATAAGGAACACACCCATTATCAAGAAATCACATTAGGATTCTCTTTTTAACCTGTTCCTTAAAACACTAGTGTTTAGGAAAACTATTGGAGGCAGAAGCAGTCAAGGGTAGCTTAGGGTTAGGGTTAGGGTTAGTGTTAGGGTAAGGCTTAGGGTACGGGTTCGGGTACGGGTTCGGGTACGGCATAGGGTATGGGTTAGGGTTAGGGTTAGGGTTAGTTTGAGGGTTAGGGCTCGGTTTAGGGTACGGGTTAGGATTAGGGTACGTGTTAGGGTTAGGGTAGGGGTTAGGGTTAGGGTACGCGTTAGGGTTACGGTAGTTATTAAACCTATCCCACTCTCTAGATACCCCTTAGCACGTCAAGGAATATTATTTGGGGGTCCAGCCATGGAGAAGAGTTTAGACACTAGGAGAAGATAAGGAACACACCCATTATCAAGAAATCACATTAGGATTCTCTTTTTAACCTGTTCCTTAAAACACTAGTGCTTAGGAAATCTATTGGAGGCAGAAGCAGTCAAGGGTAGCTTAGGGTTAGGGTTAGGGTTATTGTTAGGGTAAGGCTTAGGGTACGGGTTCGGGTACGGGTTCGGGTACGGCATAGGGTATGGGTTAGGGTTAGGGTTAGGGTTAGTTTGGGGGTTAGGGCTCGGTTTAGGGTACGGGTTAGGATTAGGGTACGTGTTAGGGTTAGGGTAGGGGTTAGGGTTAGGGTACGCGTTAGGATTACTGTAGTTATTAAACCTATCCCACTCTCTAGATACCCCTTAGCACGTCAAGGAATATTATTTGGGGGTCCAGCCATGGAGAAGAGTTTAGACACTAGGAGAAGATAAGGAACACACCCATTATCAAGAAATCACATTAGGATTCTCTTTTTAACCTGTTCCTTAAAACACTAGTGCTTAGGAAATCTATTGAAGGCAGAAGCAGTCAAGGGTAGCTTAGGGTTAGGGTTAGGGTTAGGGTACGTCTTAGGTTACGGGTTCGGGTACGGGTTCGGGTACGGGTTTGGGTATGGCGTAGGATAGGGGTTAGGGTTAGGGTTAGGGTTAGTTTGAGGGTTAGGGCTCGGTTTAGGGCACGGGTTAGGATTAGGGTACGTGTTAGGGTTAGGGTAGGGGTTAGGGTTAGGGTACGCGTTAGGGTTAGGGTAGTTATTAAACCTATCCCACTCTCTAGATACCCCTTAGCACGTCAAGGAATATTATTTGGGTGTCCAGCCATGGAGAAGAGTTTAGACACTAGGAGAAGATAAGGAACACACCCATTATCCTGAAATCACATTAGGATTCTCTTTTTAACCTGTTCCTTAAAACACTAGTGCTTAGGAAATCTATTGGAGGCAGAAGCAGTCAAGGGTAGCTTAGGGTTAGGGTTAGGGTTAGGGTTAGGGTTAGTGTTAGGGTACGGGTTCGGGTACGGGTTCGGGTACGGCGTAGGGTATGGGTTAGGGTTA
This sequence comes from Eschrichtius robustus, assembly GCF_028021215.1. Taxonomy (NCBI): domain Eukaryota; kingdom Metazoa; phylum Chordata; class Mammalia; order Artiodactyla; family Eschrichtiidae; genus Eschrichtius; species Eschrichtius robustus. The sequence goes on along the minus strand of NW_027175763.1, from coordinate 1,168,025 downwards.
GGGTTAGGGTTAGTTTGAGGGTTAGGGCTCGGTTTAGGGTACGGGTTAGGATTAGGGTACGTGTTAGGGTTAGGGTAGGGGTTAGGGTTAGGGTACGGGTTAGGGTTAGGGTAGTTATTAAACCTATCCCACTCTCTAGATACCGTTTAGCACGTCAAGGAATATTATTTGGGGGTCCAGCCATGGAGAAGAGTTTAGACACTAGGAGAAGATAAGGAACACACCCATTATCCTGAAATCACATTAGGATTCTCTTTTTAACCTGTTCCTTAATACACTAGTGCTTAGGAAATCTATTAGAGGCAGAAGCAGTGAAGGGTAGCTTAGGGTTAGGGTTAGGGTTAGGTTTAGGGTTAGGGTTAGGGTACGGTGTAGGGAACGGGTTCGGGTACGGGTTCGGGTACGGCGTAGGGTATGGGTTAGGGTTAGGGTTAGGGTTAGTTTGAGGGTTAGGGCTCGGTTTAGGGTACGGGTTAGGATTAGGGTACGTGTTAGGGTTAGGGTAGGGGTTAGGGTTAGGGTACG